>NC_082642.1:52614353-52861631 GCF_028023285.1 Balaenoptera ricei
TTCAGGAAAAAACGCATACGCCCTTTTTGGCCAACCAAGCAAGCTGGAAAGGCAAATCAGCGCTACAAAGAAGGCTCGCTTCCTGTCCGTCAAAAGGGCCATGCTGAAAAAAGTGTAAAAACCAGAAATGCAGGACAGGCCATGGAGAAATGGGAGCCTTGCTACGCTGATGGGCGGGTTATAAATTGCCAACAGCCACTCTGGAGAAGTGTACGGTGTGTCGTGAAACATCTAAAAAACACAGCTTAGAGAGCATAGGGCACTTCCGCTCATGGGCGTATAAATTGGGAAAACTAAAAATCAGCAAGACACAGGCACCCCAAAGTTTAGGGCTGCTCTGTTGACAAGAACCTCCACTTCATTACACCTAAAATATCCCAGGAAAGAGAAAAACGGATAAAGAAGTTGTGGTCCTTATGTACAATGGAATATCACTCAGCCATGAAATCAATGTCATGAGGCTAGTAGCAGCATGATGGGTGGATTTAGGTACGACGATTCTAAGTGAAATAAGTCACACAGAAAAAGACACTTATCATAAGATATCACTTATAGAGGGAATGTAAAAACCGCTACACTTGAACTGAATTACAAAACAGAACAGAGTCACACGTTTAGAAAACACACTATGGCTGCTTAACGGGAAAGGTGAGGTGGGGTGATGCATAAAACAAGGGTTTCAAATTAGCTCAGATACCGTTCCATAAACCCAATATGTAATAGACAAGACCTACTCCTTGCTCAGTGAACTGGACTCAACACCCCCTATTCACCGCACAAGAATATATCTGACTAGTAAGAAACTTAAAACCTATGTATTGATATCTCTCTGTAAGTGAGTCAAGTGGGTGTAAAGCGGCATAAACACAGCAGTGAAAAGCAGCTAAACCCCATTATAAAAATCAATTACTTTTAAAAACCCGTGAAACAAAGACAGTGAAAGAGAGAGAAATGCTTACAAAATTCGTTCAGGGGCTGTGATGCAACCTGGATTGACCATACCTAGACCCACAGCTGGGTGAGACATAAGGGTGGACACTCTTGGGGCTGAGAGGTTTGGTGAGGTTGGGTGAGCAAACGCAGACCCTTTCAAGTAATACTGCGTGGTACCCATCCCATGGGTCCCAAATCTCCAGGTTCAAGGGCACCTTCCTACATCGAAAACTTGCATGAGAAACCCAGAAGATGGTACACCATGTGATCGGGAAAGGTTTCTAAAACGCACCTCATTTCTCATCTCCTTGTGCTCGGGTTCGCCATTCCAGCCGCTTTACCAGCAATCTCCCTACTTGGAGGATCAGCACCTTTAACCTCCGGTTCCGAAAAGGTTGCAATTTGTCCTGAGGATGAACGGGAAGAGGGGGAAACCAATGAGAGACTAGATCTAGGTGTTGGGACAGGCACAGGTCACTCTATTTTCCCATCAGGAAGAAGAAATAACCACAGGCTCAGCCTGCCACCCGGAACCAGAATAGGGCTTGAAGCAATCCTGCGCTTTTGCGGCCAGCTCCCACAAAAGCGAGTTGAAAAATGGAGCTCAGGGGCACTGCAATTCACAAACCTGCAGAGTTATAAATGGTAACTCTCGTCCACAAATATACTGAGGGAAGGCAACGAAGAGGATTTGAAAGCAAGGCAGAATTGCAGGAAACAGATTTCAGGAGGTAGGTTCGAATCGCCTTGAAAGCACATGAAAAGCGGCAAAACGTCGACAATGATGCCCTTGGCCAGAAAGGGCGTATGCGTTTTTTCCTGAATATATTCAGGAAAAAACGCATACGCCCTTTTTGGCCAACCAAGCAAGCTGGAAAGGCAAATCAGCGCTACAAAGAAGGCTCGCTTCCTGTCCGTCAAAAGGGCCATGCTGAAAAAAGTGTAAAAACCAGAAATGCAGGACAGGCCATGGAGAAATGGGAGCCTTGCTACGCTGATGGGCGGGTTATAAATTGCCAACAGCCACTCTGGAGAAGTGTACGGTGTGTCGTGAAACATCTAAAAAACACAGCTTAGAGAGCATAGGGCACTTCCGCTCATGGGCGTATAAATTGGGAAAACTAAAAATCAGCAAGACACAGGCACCCCAAAGTTTAGGGCTGCTCTGTTGACAAGAACCTCCACTTCATTACACCTAAAATATCCCAGGAAAGAGAAAAACGGATAAAGAAGTTGTGGTCCTTATGTACAATGGAATATCACTCAGCCATGAAATCAATGTCATGAGGCTAGTAGCAGCATGATGGGTGGATTTAGGTACGACGATTCTAAGTGAAATAAGTCACACAGAAAAAGACACTTATCATAAGATATCACTTATAGAGGGAATGTAAAAACCGCTACACTTGAACTGAATTACAAAACAGAACAGAGTCACACGTTTAGAAAACACACTATGGCTGCTTAACGGGAAAGGTGAGGTGGGGTGATGCATAAAACAAGGGTTTCAAATTAGCTCAGATACCGTTCCATAAACCCAATATGTAATAGACAAGACCTACTCCTTGCTCAGTGAACTGGACTCAACACCCCCTATTCACCGCACAAGAATATATCTGACTAGTAAGAAACTTAAAACCTATGTATTGATATCTCTCTGTAAGTGAGTCAAGTGGGTGTAAAGCGGCATAAACACAGCAGTGAAAAGCAGCTAAACCCCATTATAAAAATCAATTACTTTTAAAAACCCGTGAAACAAAGACAGTGAAAGAGAGAGAAATGCTTACAAAATTCGTTCAGGGGCTGTGATGCAACCTGGATTGACCATACCTAGACCCACAGCTGGGTGAGACATAAGGGTGGACACTCTTGGGGCTGAGAGGTTTGGTGAGGTTGGGTGAGCAAACGCAGACCCTTTCAAGTAATACTGCGTGGTACCCATCCCATGGGTCCCAAATCTCCAGGTTCAAGGGCACCTTCCTACATCGAAAACTTGCATGAGAAACCCAGAAGATGGTACACCATGTGATCGGGAAAGGTTTCTAAAACGCACCTCATTTCTCATCTCCTTGTGCTCGGGTTCGCCATTCCAACCGCTTTACCAGCAATCTCCCTACTTGGAGGATCAGCACCTTTAACCTCCGGTTCCGAAAAGGTTGCAATTTGTCCTGAGGATGAACGGGAAGAGGGGGAAACCAATGAGAGACTAGATCTAGGTGTTGGGACAGGCACAGGTCACTCTATTTTCCCATCAGGAAGAAGAAATAACCACAGGCTCAGCCTGCCACCCGGAACCAGAATAGGGCTTGAAGCAATCCTGCGCTTTTGCGGCCAGCTCCCACAAAAGCGAGTTGAAAAATGGAGCTCAGGGGCACTGCAATTCACAAACCTGCAGAGTTATAAATGGTAACTCTCATCCACAAATATACTGAGGGAAGGCAACGAAGAGGATTTGAAAGCAAGGCAGAATTGCAGGAAACAGATTTCAGGAGGTAGATTCGAATCGCCTTGAAAGCACATGAAAAGCGGCAAAACGTCGACAATGATGCCCTTGGCCAGAAAGGGCGTATGCGTTTTTTCCTGAATATATTCAGGAAAAAACGCATACGCCCTTTTTGGCCAACCAAGCAAGCTGGAAAGGCAAATCAGCGCTACAAAGAAGGCTCGCTTCCTGTCCGTCAAAAGGGCCATGCTGAAAAAAGTGTAAAAACCAGAAATGCAGGACAGGCCATGGAGAAATGGGAGCCTTGCTACGCTGATGGGCGGGTTATAAATTGCCAACAGCCACTCTGGAGAAGTGTACGGTGTGTCCTGAAACATCTAAAAAACACAGCTTAGAGAGCATAGGGCACTTCCGCTCATGGGCGTATAAATTGGGAAAACTAAAAATCAGCAAGACACAGGCACCCCAAAGTTTAGGGCTGCTCTGTTGACAAGAACCTCCACTTCATTACACCTAAAATATCCCAGGAAAGAGAAAAACGGATAAAGAAGTTGTGGTCCTTATGTACAATGGAATATCACTCAGCCATGAAATCAATGTCATGAGGCTAGTAGCAGCATGATGGGTGGATTTAGGTACGACGATTCTAAGTGAAATAAGTCACACAGAAAAAGACACTTATCATAAGATATCACTTATAGAGGGAATGTAAAAACCGCTACACTTGAACTGAATTACAAAACAGAACAGAGTCACACGTTTAGAAAACACACTATGGCTGCTTAACGGGAAAGGTGAGGTGGGGTGATGCATAAAACAAGGGTTTCAAATTAGCTCAGATACCGTTCCATAAACCCAATATGTAATAGACAAGACCTACTCCTTGCTCAGTGAACTGGACTCAACACCCCCTATTCACCGCACAAGAATATATCTGACTAGTAAGAAACTTAAAACCTATGTATTGATATCTCTCTGTAAGTGAGTCAAGTGGGTGTAAAGCGGCATAAACACAGCAGTGAAAAGCAGCTAAACCCCATTATAAAAATCAATTACTTTTAAAAACCCGTGAAACAAAGACAGTGAAAGAGAGAGAAATGCTTACAAAATTCGTTCAGGGGCTGTGATGCAACCTGGATTGACCATACCTAGACCCACAGCTGGGTGAGACATAAGGGTGGACACTCTTGGGGCTGAGAGGTTTGGTGAGGTTGGGTGAGCAAACGCAGACCCTTTCAAGTAATACTGCGTGGTACCCATCCCATGGGTCCCAAATCTCCAGGTTCAAGGGCACCTTCCTACATCGAAAACTTGCATGAGAAACCCAGAAGATGGTACACCATGTGATCGGGAAAGGTTTCTAAAACGCACCTCATTTCTCATCTCCTTGTGCTCGGGTTCGCCATTCCAGCCGCTTTACCAGCAATCTCCCTACTTGGAGGATCAGCACCTTTAACCTCCGGTTCCGAAAAGGTTGCAATTTGTCCTGAGGATGAACGGGAAGAGGGGGAAACCAATGAGAGACTAGATCTAGGTGTTGGGACAGGCACAGGTCACTCTATTTTCCCATCAGGAAGAAGAAATAACCACAGGCTCAGCCTGCCACCCGGAACCAGAATAGGGCTTGAAGCAATCCTGCGCTTTTGCGGCCAGCTCCCACAAAAGCGAGTTGAAAAATGGAGCTCAGGGGCACTGCAATTCACAAACCTGCAGAGTTATAAATGGTAACTCTCGTCCACAAATATACTGAGGGAAGGCAACGAAGAGGATTTGAAAGCAAGGCAGAATTGCAGGAAACAGATTTCAGGAGGTAGATTCGAATCGCCTTGAAAGCACATGAAAAGCGGCAAAACGTCGACAATGATGCCCTTGGCCAGAAAGGGCCTATGCGTTTTTTCCTGAATATATTCAGAAAAAAACGCATACGCCCTTTTTGGCCAACCAAGCAAGCTGGAAAGGCAAATCAGCGCTACAAAGAAGGCTCGCTTCCTGTCCGTCAAAAGGGCCATGCTGAAAAAAGTGTAAAAACCAGAAATGCAGGACAGGCCATGGAGAAATGGGAGCCTTGCTACGCTGATGGGCGGGTTATAAATTGCCAACAGCCACTCTGGAGAAGTGTACGGTGTGTCCTGAAACATCTAAAAAACACAGCTTAGAGAGCATAGGGCACTTCCGCTCATGGGCGTATAAATTGGGAAAACTAAAAATCAGCAAGACACAGGCACCCCAAAGTTTAGGGCTGCTCTGTTGACAAGAACCTCCACTTCATTACACCTAAAATATCCCAGGAAAGAGAAAAACGGATAAAGAAGTTGTGGTCCTTATGTACAATGGAATATCACTCAGCCATGAAATCAATGTCATGAGGCTAGTAGCAGCATGATGGGTGGATTTAGGTACGACGATTCTAAGTGAAATAAGTCACACAGAAAAAGACACTTATCATAAGATATCACTTATAGAGGGAATGTAAAAACCGCTACACTTGAACTGAATTACAAAACAGAACAGAGTCACACGTTTAGAAAACACACTATGGCTGCTTAACGGGAAAGGTGAGGTGGGGTGATGCATAAAACAAGGGTTTCAAATTAGCTCAGATACCGTTCCATAAACCCAATATGTAATAGACAAGACCTACTCCTTGCTCAGTGAACTGGACTCAACACCCCCTATTCACCGCACAAGAATATATCTGACTAGTAAGAAACTTAAAACCTATGTATTGATATCTCTCTGTAAGTGAGTCAAGTGGGTGTAAAGCGGCATAAACACAGCAGTGAAAAGCAGCTAAACCCCATTATAAAAATCAATTACTTTTAAAAACCCGTGAAACAAAGACAGTGAAAGAGAGAGAAATGCTTACAAAATTCGTTCAGGGGCTGTGATGCAACCTGGATTGACCATACCTAGACCCACAGCTGGGTGAGACATAAGGGTGGACACTCTTGGGGCTGAGAGGTTTGGTGAGGTTGGGTGAGCAAACGCAGACCCTTTCAAGTAATACTGCGTGGTACCCATCCCATGGGTCCCAAATCTCCAGGTTCAAGGGCACCTTCCTACATCGAAAACTTGCATGAGAAACCCAGAAGATGGTACACCATGTGATCGGGAAAGGTTTCTAAAACGCACCTCATTTCTCATCTCCTTGTGCTCGGGTTCGCCATTCCAGCCGCTTTACCAGCAATCTCCCTACTTGGAGGATCAGCACCTTTAACCTCCGGTTCCGAAAAGGTTGCAATTTGTCCTGAGGATGAACGGGAAGAGGGGGAAACCAATGAGAGACTAGATCTAGGTGTTGGGACAGGCACAGGTCACTCTATTTTCCCATCAGGAAGAAGAAATAACCACAGGCTCAGCCTGCCACCCGGAACCAGAATAGGGCTTGAAGCAATCCTGCGCTTTTGCGGCCAGCTCCCACAAAAGCGAGTTGAAAAATGGAGCTCAGGGGCACTGCAATTCACAAACCTGCAGAGTTATAAATGGTAACTCTCGTCCACAAATATACTGAGGGAAGGCCACGAAGAGGATTTGAAAGCAAGGCAGAATTGCAGGAAACAGATTTCAGGAGGTAGGTTCGAATCGCCTTGAAAGCACATGAAAAGCGGCAAAACGTCGACAATGATGCCCTTGGCCAGAAAGGGCCTATGCGTTTTTTCCTGAATATATTCAGAAAAAAACGCATACGCCCTTTTTGGCCAACCAAGCAAGCTGGAAAGGCAAATCAGCGCTACAAAGAAGGCTCGCTTCCTGTCCGTCAAAAGGGCCATGCTGAAAAAAGTGTAAAAACCAGAAATGCAGGACAGGCCATGGAGAAATGGGAGCCTTGCTACGCTGATGGGCGGGTTATAAATTGCCAACAGCCACTCTGGAGAAGTGTACGGTGTGTCCTGAAACATCTAAAAAACACAGCTTAGAGAGCATAGGGCACTTCCGCTCATGGGCGTATAAATTGGGAAAACTAAAAATCAGCAAGACACAGGCACCCCAAAGTTTAGGGCTGCTCTGTTGACAAGAACCTCCACTTCATTACACCTAAAATATCCCAGGAAAGAGAAAAACGGATAAAGAAGTTGTGGTCCTTATGTACAATGGAATATCACTCAGCCATGAAATCAATGTCATGAGGCTAGTAGCAGCATGATGGGTGGATTTAGGTACGACGATTCTAAGTGAAATAAGTCACACAGAAAAAGACACTTATCATAAGATATCACTTATAGAGGGAATGTAAAAACCGCTACACTTGAACTGAATTACAAAACAGAACAGAGTCACACGTTTAGAAAACACACTATGGCTGCTTAACGGGAAAGGTGAGGTGGGGTGATGCATAAAACAAGGGTTTCAAATTAGCTCAGATACCGTTCCATAAACCCAATATGTAATAGACAAGACCTACTCCTTGCTCAGTGAACTGGACTCAACACCCCCTATTCACCGCACAAGAATATATCTGACTAGTAAGAAACTTAAAACCTATGTATTGATATCTCTCTGTAAGTGAGTCAAGTGGGTGTAAAGCGGCATAAACACAGCAGTGAAAAGCAGCTAAACCCCATTATAAAAATCAATTACTTTTAAAAACCCGTGAAACAAAGACAGTGAAAGAGAGAGAAATGCTTACAAAATTCGTTCAGGGGCTGTGATGCAACCTGGATTGACCATACCTAGACCCACAGCTGGGTGAGACATAAGGGTGGACACTCTTGGGGCTGAGAGGTTTGGTGAGGTTGGGTGAGCAAACGCAGACCCTTTCAAGTAATACTGCGTGGTACCCATCCCATGGGTCCCAAATCTCCAGGTTCAAGGGCACCTTCCTACATCGAAAACTTGCATGAGAAACCCAGAAGATGGTACACCATGTGATCGGGAAAGGTTTCTAAAACGCACCTCATTTCTCATCTCCTTGTGCTCGGGTTCGCCATTCCAGCCGCTTTACCAGCAATCTCCCTACTTGGAGGATCAGCACCTTTAACCTCCGGTTCCGAAAAGGTTGCAATTTGTCCTGAGGATGAACGGGAAGAGGGGGAAACCAATGAGAGACTAGATCTAGGTGTTGGGACAGGCACAGGTCACTCTATTTTCCCATCAGGAAGAAGAAATAACCACAGGCTCAGCCTGCCACCCGGAACCAGAATAGGGCTTGAAGCAATCCTGCGCTTTTGCGGCCAGCTCCCACAAAAGCGAGTTGAAAAATGGAGCTCAGGGGCACTGCAATTCACAAACCTGCAGAGTTATAAATGGTAACTCTCGTCCACAAATATACTGAGGGAAGGCCACGAAGAGGATTTGAAAGCAAGGCAGAATTGCAGGAAACAGATTTCAGGAGGTAGGTTCGAATCGCCTTGAAAGCACATGAAAAGCGGCAAAACGTCGACAATGATGCCCTTGGCCAGAAAGGGCGTATGCGTTTTTTCCTGAATATATTCAGAAAAAAACGCATACGCCCTTTTTGGCCAACCAAGCAAGCTGGAAAGGCAAATCAGCGCTACAAAGAAGGCTCGCTTCCTGTCCGTCAAAAGGGCCATGCTGAAAAAAGTGTAAAAACCAGAAATGCAGGACAGGCCATGGAGAAATGGGAGCCTTGCTACGCTGATGGGCGGGTTATAAATTGCCAACAGCCACTCTGGAGAAGTGTACGGTGTGTCGTGAAACATCTAAAAAACACAGCTTAGAGAGCATAGGGCACTTCCGCTCATGGGCGTATAAATTGGGAAAACTAAAAATCAGCAAGACACAGGCACCCCAAAGTTTAGGGCTGCTCTGTTGACAAGAACCTCCACTTCATTACACCTAAAATATCCCAGGAAAGAGAAAAACGGATAAAGAAGTTGTGGTCCTTATGTACAATGGAATATCACTCAGCCATGAAATCAATGTCATGAGGCTAGTAGCAGCATGATGGGTGGATTTAGGTACGACGATTCTAAGTGAAATAAGTCACACAGAAAAAGACACTTATCATAAGATATCACTTATAGAGGGAATGTAAAAACCGCTACACTTGAACTGAATTACAAAACAGAACAGAGTCACACGTTTAGAAAACACACTATGGCTGCTTAACGGGAAAGGTGAGGTGGGGTGATGCATAAAACAAGGGTTTCAAATTAGCTCAGATACCGTTCCATAAACCCAATATGTAATAGACAAGACCTACTCCTTGCTCAGTGAACTGGACTCAACACCCCCTATTCACCGCACAAGAATATATCTGACTAGTAAGAAACTTAAAACCTATGTATTGATATCTCTCTGTAAGTGAGTCAAGTGGGTGTAAAGCGGCATAAACACAGCAGTGAAAAGCAGCTAAACCCCATTATAAAAATCAATTACTTTTAAAAACCCGTGAAACAAAGACAGTGAAAGAGAGAGAAATGCTTACAAAATTCGTTCAGGGGCTGTGATGCAACCTGGATTGACCATACCTAGACCCACAGCTGGGTGAGACATAAGGGTGGACACTCTTGGGGCTGAGAGGTTTGGTGAGGTTGGGTGAGCAAACGCAGACCCTTTCAAGTAATACTGCGTGGTACCCATCCCATGGGTCCCAAATCTCCAGGTTCAAGGGCACCTTCCTACATCGAAAACTTGCATGAGAAACCCAGAAGATGGTACACCATGTGATCGGGAAAGGTTTCTAAAACGCACCTCATTTCTCATCTCCTTGTGCTCGGGTTCGCCATTCCAGCCGCTTTACCAGCAATCTCCCTACTTGGAGGATCAGCACCTTTAACCTCCGGTTCCGAAAAGGTTGCAATTTGTCCTGAGGATGAACGGGAAGAGGGGGAAACCAATGAGAGACTAGATCTAGGTGTTGGGACAGGCACAGGTCACTCTATTTTCCCATCAGGAAGAAGAAATAACCACAGGCTCAGCCTGCCACCCGGAACCAGAATAGGGCTTGAAGCAATCCTGCGCTTTTGCGGCCAGCTCCCACAAAAGCGAGTTGAAAAATGGAGCTCAGGGGCACTGCAATTCACAAACCTGCAGAGTTATAAATGGTAACTCTCGTCCACAAATATACTGAGGGAAGGCAACGAAGAGGATTTGAAAGCAAGGCAGAATTGCAGGAAACAGATTTCAGGAGGTAGGTTCGAATCGCCTTGAAAGCACATGAAAAGCGGCAAAACGTCGACAATGATGCCCTTGGCCAGAAAGGGCCTATGCGTTTTTTCCTGAATATATTCAGAAAAAAACGCATACGCCCTTTTTGGCCAACCAAGCAAGCTGGAAAGGCAAATCAGCGCTACAAAGAAGGCTCGCTTCCTGTCCGTCAAAAGGGCCATGCTGAAAAAAGTGTAAAAACCAGAAATGCAGGACAGGCCATGGAGAAATGGGAGCCTTGCTACGCTGATGGGCGGGTTATAAATTGCCAACAGCCACTCTGGAGAAGTGTACGGTGTGTCGTGAAACATCTAAAAAACACAGCTTAGAGAGCATAGGGCACTTCCGCTCATGGGCGTATAAATTGGGAAAACTAAAAATCAGCAAGACACAGGCACCCCAAAGTTTAGGGCTGCTCTGTTGACAAGAACCTCCACTTCATTACACCTAAAATATCCCAGGAAAGAGAAAAACGGATAAAGAAGTTGTGGTCCTTATGTACAATGGAATATCACTCAGCCATGAAATCAATGTCATGAGGCTAGTAGCAGCATGATGGGTGGATTTAGGTACGACGATTCTAAGTGAAATAAGTCACACAGAAAAAGACACTTATCATAAGATATCACTTATAGAGGGAATGTAAAAACCGCTACACTTGAACTGAATTACAAAACAGAACAGAGTCACACGTTTAGAAAACACACTATGGCTGCTTAACGGGAAAGGTGAGGTGGGGTGATGCATAAAACAAGGGTTTCAAATTAGCTCAGATACCGTTCCATAAACCCAATATGTAATAGACAAGACCTACTCCTTGCTCAGTGAACTGGACTCAACACCCCCTATTCACCGCACAAGAATATATCTGACTAGTAAGAAACTTAAAACCTATGTATTGATATCTCTCTGTAAGTGAGTCAAGTGGGTGTAAAGCGGCATAAACACAGCAGTGAAAAGCAGCTAAACCCCATTATAAAAATCAATTACTTTTAAAAACCCGTGAAACAAAGACAGTGAAAGAGAGAGAAATGCTTACAAAATTCGTTCAGGGGCTGTGATGCAACCTGGATTGACCATACCTAGACCCACAGCTGGGTGAGACATAAGGGTGGACACTCTTGGGGCTGAGAGGTTTGGTGAGGTTGGGTGAGCAAACGCAGACCCTTTCAAGTAATACTGCGTGGTACCCATCCCATGGGTCCCAAATCTCCAGGTTCAAGGGCACCTTCCTACATCGAAAACTTGCATGAGAAACCCAGAAGATGGTACACCATGTGATCGGGAAAGGTTTCTAAAACGCACCTCATTTCTCATCTCCTTGTGCTCGGGTTCGCCATTCCAGCCGCTTTACCAGCAATCTCCCTACTTGGAGGATCAGCACCTTTAACCTCCGGTTCCGAAAAGGTTGCAATTTGTCCTGAGGATGAACGGGAAGAGGGGGAAACCAATGAGAGACTAGATCTAGGTGTTGGGACAGGCACAGGTCACTCTATTTTCCCATCAGGAAGAAGAAATAACCACAGGCTCAGCCTGCCACCCGGAACCAGAATAGGGCTTGAAGCAATCCTGCGCTTTTGCGGCCAGCTCCCACAAAAGCGAGTTGAAAAATGGAGCTCAGGGGCACTGCAATTCACAAACCTGCAGAGTTATAAATGGTAACTCTCGTCCACAAATATACTGAGGGAAGGCCACGAAGAGGATTTGAAAGCAAGGCAGAATTGCAGGAAACAGATTTCAGGAGGTAGGTTCGAATCGCCTTGAAAGCACATGAAAAGCGGCAAAACGTCGACAATGATGCCCTTGGCCAGAAAGGGCCTATGCGTTTTTTCCTGAATATATTCAGAAAAAAACGCATACGCCCTTTTTGGCCAACCAAGCAAGCTGGAAAGGCAAATCAGCGCTACAAAGAAGGCTCACTTCCTGTCCGTCAAAAGGGCCATGCTGAAAAAAGTGTAAAAACCAGAAATGCAGGACAGGCCATGGAGAAATGGGAGCCTTGCTACGCTGATGGGCGGGTTATAAATTGCCAACAGCCACTCTGGAGAAGTGTACGGTGTGTCCTGAAACATCTAAAAAACACAGCTTAGAGAGCATAGGGCACTTCCGCTCATGGGCGTATAAATTGGGAAAACTAAAAATCAGCAAGACACAGGCACCCCAAAGTTTAGGGCTGCTCTGTTGACAAGAACCTCCACTTCATTACACCTAAAATATCCCAGGAAAGAGAAAAACGGATAAAGAAGTTGTGGTCCTTATGTACAATGGAATATCACTCAGCCATGAAATCAATGTCATGAGGCTAGTAGCAGCATGATGGGTGGATTTAGGTACGACGATTCTAAGTGAAATAAGTCACACAGAAAAAGACACTTATCATAAGATATCACTTATAGAGGGAATGTAAAAACCGCTACACTTGAACTGAATTACAAAACAGAACAGAGTCACACGTTTAGAAAACACACTATGGCTGCTTAACGGGAAAGGTGAGGTGGGGTGATGCATAAAACAAGGGTTTCAAATTAGCTCAGATACCGTTCCATAAACCCAATATGTAATAGACAAGACCTACTCCTTGCTCAGTGAACTGGACTCAACACCCCCTATTCACCGCACAAGAATATATCTGACTAGTAAGAAACTTAAAACCTATGTATTGATATCTCTCTGTAAGTGAGTCAAGTGGGTGTAAAGCGGCATAAACACAGCAGTGAAAAGCAGCTAAACCCCATTATAAAAATCAATTACTTTTAAAAACCCGTGAAACAAAGACAGTGAAAGAGAGAGAAATGCTTACAAAATTCGTTCAGGGGCTGTGATGCAACCTGGATTGACCATACCTAGACCCACAGCTGGGTGAGACATAAGGGTGGACACTCTTGGGGCTGAGAGGTTTGGTGAGGTTGGGTGAGCAAACGCAGACCCTTTCAAGTAATACTGCGTGGTACCCATCCCATGGGTCCCAAATCTCCAGGTTCAAGGGCACCTTCCTACATCGAAAACTTGCATGAGAAACCCAGAAGATGGTACACCATGTGATCGGGAAAGGTTTCTAAAACGCACCTCATTTCTCATCTCCTTGTGCTCGGGTTCGCCATTCCAGCCGCTTTACCAGCAATCTCCCTACTTGGAGGATCAGCACCTTTAACCTCCGGTTCCGAAAAGGTTGCAATTTGTCCTGAGGATGAACGGGAAGAGGGGGAAACCAATGAGAGACTAGATCTAGGTGTTGGGACAGGCACAGGTCACTCTATTTTCCCATCAGGAAGAAGAAATAACCACAGGCTCAGCCTGCCACCCGGAACCAGAATAGGGCTTGAAGCAATCCTGCGCTTTTGCGGCCAGCTCCCACAAAAGCGAGTTGAAAAATGGAGCTCAGGGGCACTGCAATTCACAAACCTGCAGAGTTATAAATGGTAACTCTCGTCCACAAATATACTGAGGGAAGGCCACGAAGAGGATATGAAAGCAAGGCAGAATTGCAGGAAACAGATTTCAGGAGGTAGGTTCGAATCGCCTTGAAAGCACATGAAAAGCGGCAAAAGGTCGACAATGATGCCCTTGGCCAGAAAGGGCGTATGCGTTTTTTCCTGAATATATTCAGGAAAAAACGCATACGCCCTTTTTGGCCAACCAAGCAAGCTGGAAAGGCAAATCAGCGCTACAAAGAAGGCTCGCTTCCTGTCCGTCAAAAGGGCCATGCTGAAAAAAGTGTAAAAACCAGAAATGCAGGACAGGCCATGGAGAAATGGGAGCCTTGCTACGCTGATGGGCGGGTTATAAATTGCCAACAGCCACTCTGGAGAAGTGTACGGTGTGTCGTGAAACATCTAAAAAACACAGCTTAGAGAGCATAGGGCACTTCCGCTCATGGGCGTATAAATTGGGAAAACTAAAAATCAGCAAGACACAGGCACCCCAAAGTTTAGGGCTGCTCTGTTGACAAGAACCTCCACTTCATTACACCTAAAATATCCCAGGAAAGAGAAAAACGGATAAAGAAGTTGTGGTCCTTATGTACAATGGAATATCACTCAGCCATGAAATCAATGTCATGAGGCTAGTAGCAGCATGATGGGTGGATTTAGGTACGACGATTCTAAGTGAAATAAGTCACACAGAAAAAGACACTTATCATAAGATATCACTTATAGAGGGAATGTAAAAACCGCTACACTTGAACTGAATTACAAAACAGAACAGAGTCACACGTTTAGAAAACACACTATGGCTGCTTAACGGGAAAGGTGAGGTGGGGTGATGCATAAAACAAGGGTTTCAAATTAGCTCAGATACCGTTCCATAAACCCAATATGTAATAGACAAGACCTACTCCTTGCTCAGTGAACTGGACTCAACACCCCCTATTCACCGCACAAGAATATATCTGACTAGTAAGAAACTTAAAACCTATGTATTGATATCTCTCTGTAAGTGAGTCAAGTGGGTGTAAAGCGGCATAAACACAGCAGTGAAAAGCAGCTAAACCCCATTATAAAAATCAATTACTTTTAAAAACCCGTGAAACAAAGACAGTGAAAGAGAGAGAAATGCTTACAAAATTCGTTCAGGGGCTGTGATGCAACCTGGATTGACCATACCTAGACCCACAGCTGGGTGAGACATAAGGGTGGACACTCTTGGGGCTGAGAGGTTTGGTGAGGTTGGGTGAGCAAACGCAGACCCTTTCAAGTAATACTGCGTGGTACCCATCCCATGGGTCCCAAATCTCCAGGTTCAAGGGCACCTTCCTACATCGAAAACTTGCATGAGAAACCCAGAAGATGGTACACCATGTGATCGGGAAAGGTTTCTAAAACGCACCTCATTTCTCATCTCCTTGTGCTCGGGTTCGCCATTCCAGCCGCTTTACCAGCAATCTCCCTACTTGGAGGATCAGCACCTTTAACCTCCGGTTCCGAAAAGGTTGCAATTTGTCCTGAGGATGAACGGGAAGAGGGGGAAACCAATGAGAGACTAGATCTAGGTGTTGGGACAGGCACAGGTCACTCTATTTTCCCATCAGGAAGAAGAAATAACCACAGGCTCAGCCTGCCACCCGGAACCAGAATAGGGCTTGAAGCAATCCTGTGCTTTTGCGGCCAGCTCCCACAAAAGCGAGTTGAAAAATGGAGCTCAGGGGCACTGCAATTCACAAACCTGCAGAGTTATAAATGGTAACTCTCGTCCACAAATATACTGAGGGAAGGCCACGAAGAGGATTTGAAAGCAAGGCAGAATTGCAGGAAACAGATTTCAGGAGGTAGGTTCGAATCGCCTTGAAAGCACATGAAAAGCGGCAAAACGTCGACAATGATGCCCTTGGCCAGAAAGGGCGTATGCGTTTTTTCCTGAATATATTCAGGAAAAAACGCATACGCCCTTTTTGGCCAACCAAGCAAGCTGGAAAGGCAAATCAGCGCTACAAAGAAGGCTCGCTTCCTGTCCGTCAAAAGGGCCATGCTGAAAAAAGTGTAAAAACCAGAAATGCAGGACAGGCCATGGAGAAATGGGAGCCTTGCTACGCTGATGGGCGGGTTATAAATTGCCAACAGCCACTCTGGAGAAGTGTACGGTGTGTCCTGAAACATCTAAAAAACACAGCTTAGAGAGCATAGGGCACTTCCGCTCATGGGCGTATAAATTGGGAAAACTAAAAATCAGCAAGACACAGGCACCCCAAAGTTTAGGGCTGCTCTGTTGACAAGAACCTCCACTTCATTACACCTAAAATATCCCAGGAAAGAGAAAAACGGATAAAGAAGTTGTGGTCCTTATGTACAATGGAATATCACTCAGCCATGAAATCAATGTCATGAGGCTAGTAGCAGCATGATGGGTGGATTTAGGTACGACGATTCTAAGTGAAATAAGTCACACAGAAAAAGACACTTATCATAAGATATCACTTATAGAGGGAATGTAAAAACCGCTACACTTGAACTGAATTACAAAACAGAACAGAGTCACACGTTTAGAAAACACACTATGGCTGCTTAACGGGAAAGGTGAGGTGGGGTGATGCATAAAACAAGGGTTTCAAATTAGCTCAGATACCGTTCCATAAACCCAATATGTAATAGACAAGACCTACTCCTTGCTCAGTGAACTGGACTCAACACCCCCTATTCACCGCACAAGAATATATCTGACTAGTAAGAAACTTAAAACCTATGTATTGATATCTCTCTGTAAGTGAGTCAAGTGGGTGTAAAGCGGCATAAACACAGCAGTGAAAAGCAGCTAAACCCCATTATAAAAATCAATTACTTTTAAAAACCCGTGAAACAAAGACAGTGAAAGAGAGAGAAATGCTTACAAAATTCGTTCAGGGGCTGTGATGCAACCTGGATTGACCATACCTAGACCCACAGCTGGGTGAGACATAAGGGTGGACACTCTTGGGGCTGAGAGGTTTGGTGAGGTTGGGTGAGCAAACGCAGACCCTTTCAAGTAATACTGCGTGGTACCCATCCCATGGGTCCCAAATCTCCAGGTTCAAGGGCACCTTCCTACATCGAAAACTTGCATGAGAAACCCAGAAGATGGTACACCATGTGATCGGGAAAGGTTTCTAAAACGCACCTCATTTCTCATCTCCTTGTGCTCGGGTTCGCCATTCCAGCCGCTTTACCAGCAATCTCCCTACTTGGAGGATCAGCACCTTTAACCTCCGGTTCCGAAAAGGTTGCAATTTGTCCTGAGGATGAACGGGAAGAGGGGGAAACCAATGAGAGACTAGATCTAGGTGTTGGGACAGGCACAGGTCACTCTATTTTCCCATCAGGAAGAAGAAATAACCACAGGCTCAGCCTGCCACCCGGAACCAGAATAGGGCTTGAAGCAATCCTGCGCTTTTGCGGCCAGCTCCCACAAAAGCGAGTTGAAAAATGGAGCTCAGGGGCACTGCAATTCACAAACCTGCAGAGTTATAAATGGTAACTCTCGTCCACAAATATACTGAGGGAAGGCCACGAAGAGGATATGAAAGCAAGGCAGAATTGCAGGAAACAGATTTCAGGAGGTAGGTTCGAATCGCCTTGAAAGCACATGAAAAGCGGCAAAAGGTCGACAATGATGCCCTTGGCCAGAAAGGGCGTATGCGTTTTTTCCTGAATATATTCAGGAAAAAACGCATACGCCCTTTTTGGCCAACCAAGCAAGCTGGAAAGGCAAATCAGCGCTACAAAGAAGGCTCGCTTCCTGTCCGTCAAAAGGGCCATGCTGAAAAAAGTGTAAAAACCAGAAATGCAGGACAGGCCATGGAGAAATGGGAGCCTTGCTACGCTGATGGGCGGGTTATAAATTGCCAACAGCCACTCTGGAGAAGTGTACGGTGTGTCGTGAAACATCTAAAAAACACAGCTTAGAGAGCATAGGGCACTTCCGCTCATGGGCGTATAAATTGGGAAAACTAAAAATCAGCAAGACACAGGCACCCCAAAGTTTAGGGCTGCTCTGTTGACAAGAACCTCCACTTCATTACACCTAAAATATCCCAGGAAAGAGAAAAACGGATAAAGAAGTTGTGGTCCTTATGTACAATGGAATATCACTCAGCCATGAAATCAATGTCATGAGGCTAGTAGCAGCATGATGGGTGGATTTAGGTACGACGATTCTAAGTGAAATAAGTCACACAGAAAAAGACACTTATCATAAGATATCACTTATAGAGGGAATGTAAAAACCGCTACACTTGAACTGAATTACAAAACAGAACAGAGTCACACGTTTAGAAAACACACTATGGCTGCTTAACGGGAAAGGTGAGGTGGGGTGATGCATAAAACAAGGGTTTCAAATTAGCTCAGATACCGTTCCATAAACCCAATATGTAATAGACAAGACCTACTCCTTGCTCAGTGAACTGGACTCAACACCCCCTATTCACCGCACAAGAATATATCTGACTAGTAAGAAACTTAAAACCTATGTATTGATATCTCTCTGTAAGTGAGTCAAGTGGGTGTAAAGCGGCATAAACACAGCAGTGAAAAGCAGCTAAACCCCATTATAAAAATCAATTACTTTTAAAAACCCGTGAAACAAAGACAGTGAAAGAGAGAGAAATGCTTACAAAATTCGTTCAGGGGCTGTGATGCAACCTGGATTGACCATACCTAGACCCACAGCTGGGTGAGACATAAGGGTGGACACTCTTGGGGCTGAGAGGTTTGGTGAGGTTGGGTGAGCAAACGCAGACCCTTTCAAGTAATACTGCGTGGTACCCATCCCATGGGTCCCAAATCTCCAGGTTCAAGGGCACCTTCCTACATCGAAAACTTGCATGAGAAACCCAGAAGATGGTACACCATGTGATCGGGAAAGGTTTCTAAAACGCACCTCATTTCTCATCTCCTTGTGCTCGGGTTCGCCATTCCAGCCGCTTTACCAGCAATCTCCATACTTGGAGGATCAGCACCTTTAACCTCCGGTTCCGAAAAGGTTGCAATTTGTCCTGAGGATGAACGGGAAGAGGGGGAAACCAATGAGAGACTAGATCTAGGTGTTCGGACAGGCACAGGTCACTCTATTTTCCCATCAGGAAGAAGAAATAACCACAGGCTCAGCCTGCCACCCGGAACCAGAATAGGGCTTGAAGCAATCCTGCGCTTTTGCGGCCAGCTCCCACAAAAGCGAGTTGAAAAATGGAGCTCAGGGGCACTGCAATTCACAAACCTGCAGAGTTATAAATGGTAACTCTCGTCCACAAATATACTGAGGGAAGGCCACGAAGAGGATTTGAAAGCAAGGCAGAATTGCAGGAAACAGATTTCAGGAGGTAGGTTCGAATCGCCTTGAAAGCACATGAAAAGCGGCAAAACGTCGACAATGATGCCCTTGGCCAGAAAGGGCGTATGCGTTTTTTCCTGAATATATTCAGGAAAAAACGCATACGCCCTTTTTGGCCAACCAAGCAAGCTGGAAAGGCAAATCAGCGCTACAAAGAAGGCTCGCTTCCTGTCCGTCAAAAGGGCCATGCTGAAAAAAGTGTAAAAACCAGAAATGCAGGACAGGCCATGGAGAAATGGGAGCCTTGCTACGCTGATGGGCGGGTTATAAATTGCCAACAGCCACTCTGGAGAAGTGTACGGTGTGTCGTGAAACATCTAAAAAACACAGCTTAGAGAGCATAGGGCACTTCCGCTCATGGGCGTATAAATTGGGAAAACTAAAAATCAGCAAGACACAGGCACCCCAAAGTTTAGGGCTGCTCTGTTGACAAGAACCTCCACTTCATTACACCTAAAATATCCCAGGAAAGAGAAAAACGGATAAAGAAGTTGTGGTCCTTATGTACAATGGAATATCACTCAGCCATGAAATCAATGTCATGAGGCTAGTAGCAGCATGATGGGTGGATTTAGGTACGACGATTCTAAGTGAAATAAGTCACACAGAAAAAGACACTTATCATAAGATATCACTTATAGAGGGAATGTAAAAACCGCTACACTTGAACTGAATTACAAAACAGAACAGAGTCACACGTTTAGAAAACACACTATGGCTGCTTAACGGGAAAGGTGAGGTGGGGTGATGCATAAAACAAGGGTTTCAAATTAGCTCAGATACCGTTCCATAAACCCAATATGTAATAGACAAGACCTACTCCTTGCTCAGTGAACTGGACTCAACACCCCCTATTCACCGCACAAGAATATATCTGACTAGTAAGAAACTTAAAACCTATGTATTGATATCTCTCTGTAAGTGAGTCAAGTGGGTGTAAAGCGGCATAAACACAGCAGTGAAAAGCAGCTAAACCCCATTATAAAAATCAATTACTTTTAAAAACCCGTGAAACAAAGACAGTGAAAGAGAGAGAAATGCTTACAAAATTCGTTCAGGGGCTGTGATGCAACCTGGATTGACCATACCTAGACCCACAGCTGGGTGAGACATAAGGGTGGACACTCTTGGGGCTGAGAGGTTTGGTGAGGTTGGGTGAGCAAACGCAGACCCTTTCAAGTAATACTGCGTGGTACCCATCCCATGGGTCCCAAATCTCCAGGTTCAAGGGCACCTTCCTACATCGAAAACTTGCATGAGAAACCCAGAAGATGGTACACCATGTGATCGGGAAAGGTTTCTAAAACGCACCTCATTTCTCATCTCCTTGTGCTCGGGTTCGCCATTCCAGCCACTTTACCAGCAATCTCCATACTTGGAGGATCAGCACCTTTAACCTCCGGTTCCGAAAAGGTTGCAATTTGTCCTGAGGATGAACGGGAAGAGGGGGAAACCAATGAGAGACTAGATCTAGGTGTTCGGACAGGCACAGGTCACTCTATTTTCCCATCAGGAAGAAGAAATAACCACAGGCTCAGCCTGCCACCCGGAACCAGAATAGGGCTTGAAGCAATCCTGCGCTTTTGCGGCCAGCTCCCACAAAAGCGAGTTGAAAAATGGAGCTCAGGGGCACTGCAATTCACAAACCTGCAGAGTTATAAATGGTAACTCTCGTCCACAAATATACTGAGGGAAGGCCACGAAGAGGATTTGAAAGCAAGGCAGAATTGCAGGAAACAGATTTCAGGAGGTAGGTTCGAATCGCCTTGAAAGCACATGAAAAGCGGCAAAACGTCGACAATGATGCCCTTGGCCAGAAAGGGCGTATGCGTTTTTTCCTGAATATATTCAGGAAAAAACGCATACGCCCTTTTTGGCCAACCAAGCAAGCTGGAAAGGCAAATCAGCGCTACAAAGAAGGCTCGCTTCCTGTCCGTCAAAAGGGCCATGCTGAAAAAAGTGTAAAAACCAGAAATGCAGGACAGGCCATGGAGAAATGGGAGCCTTGCTACGCTGATGGGCGGGTTATAAATTGCCAACAGCCACTCTGGAGAAGTGTACGGTGTGTCCTGAAACATCTAAAAAACACAGCTTAGAGAGCATAGGGCACTTCCGCTCATGGGCGTATAAATTGGGAAAACTAAAAATCAGCAAGACACAGGCACCCCAAAGTTTAGGGCTGCTCTGTTGACAAGAACCTCCACTTCATTACACCTAAAATATCCCAGGAAAGAGAAAAACGGATAAAGAAGTTGTGGTCCTTATGTACAATGGAATATCACTCAGCCATGAAATCAATGTCATGAGGCTAGTAGCAGCATGATGGGTGGATTTAGGTACGACGATTCTAAGTGAAATAAGTCACACAGAAAAAGACACTTATCATAAGATATCACTTATAGAGGGAATGTAAAAACCGCTACACTTGAACTGAATTACAAAACAGAACAGAGTCACACGTTTAGAAAACACACTATGGCTGCTTAACGGGAAAGGTGAGGTGGGGTGATGCATAAAACAAGGGTTTCAAATTAGCTCAGATACCGTTCCATAAACCCAATATGTAATAGACAAGACCTACTCCTTGCTCAGTGAACTGGACTCAACACCCCCTATTCACCGCACAAGAATATATCTGACTAGTAAGAAACTTAAAACCTATGTATTGATATCTCTCTGTAAGTGAGTCAAGTGGGTGTAAAGCGGCATAAACACAGCAGTGAAAAGCAGCTAAACCCCATTATAAAAATCAATTACTTTTAAAAACCCGTGAAACAAAGACAGTGAAAGAGAGAGAAATGCTTACAAAATTCGTTCAGGGGCTGTGATGCAACCTGGATTGACCATACCTAGACCCACAGCTGGGTGAGACATAAGGGTGGACACTCTTGGGGCTGAGAGGTTTGGTGAGGTTGGGTGAGCAAACGCAGACCCTTTCAAGTAATACTGCGTGGTACCCATCCCATGGGTCCCAAATCTCCAGGTTCAAGGGCACCTTCCTACATCGAAAACTTGCATGAGAAACCCAGAAGATGGTACACCATGTGATCGGGAAAGGTTTCTAAAACGCACCTCATTTCTCATCTCCTTGTGCTCGGGTTCGCCATTCCAGCCGCTTTACCAGCAATCTCCCTACTTGGAGGATCAGCACCTTTAACCTCCGGTTCCGAAAAGGTTGCAATTTGTCCTGAGGATGAACGGGAAGAGGGGGAAACCAATGAGAGACTAGATCTAGGTGTTGGGACAGGCACAGGTCACTCTATTTTCCCATCAGGAAGAAGAAATAACCACAGGCTCAGCCTGCCACCCGGAACCAGAATAGGGCTTGAAGCAATCCTGCGCTTTTGCGGCCAGCTCCCACAAAAGCGAGTTGAAAAATGGAGCTCAGGGGCACTGCAATTCACAAACCTGCAGAGTTATAAATGGTAACTCTCGTCCACAAATATACTGAGGGAAGGCAACGAAGAGGATTTGAAAGCAAGGCAGAATTGCAGGAAACAGATTTCAGGAGGTAGGTTCGAATCGCCTTGAAAGCACATGAAAAGCGGCAAAACGTCGACAATGATGCCCTTGGCCAGAAAGGGCGTATGCGTTTTTTCCTGAATATATTCAGGAAAAAACGCATACGCCCTTTTTGGCCAACCAAGCACGCTGGAAAGGCAAATCAGCGCTACAAAGAAGGCTCGCTTCCTGTCCGTCAAAAGGGCCATGCTGAAAAAAGTGTAAAAACCAGAAATGCAGGACAGGCCATGGAGAAATGGGAGCCTTGCTACGCTGATGGGCGGGTTATAAATTGCCAACAGCCACTCTGGAGAAGTGTACGGTGTGTCGTGAAACATCTAAAAAACACAGCTTAGAGAGCATAGGGCACTTCCGCTCATGGGCGTATAAATTGGGAAAACTAAAAATCAGCAAGACACAGGCACCCCAAAGTTTAGGGCTGCTCTGTTGACAAGAACCTCCACTTCATTACACCTAAAATATCCCAGGAAAGAGAAAAACGGATAAAGAAGTTGTGGTCCTTATGTACAATGGAATATCACTCAGCCATGAAATCAATGTCATGAGGCTAGTAGCAGCATGATGGGTGGATTTAGGTACGACGATTCTAAGTGAAATAAGTCACACAGAAAAAGACACTTATCATAAGATATCACTTATAGAGGGAATGTAAAAACCGCTACACTTGAACTGAATTACAAAACAGAACAGAGTCACACGTTTAGAAAACACACTATGGCTGCTTAACGGGAAAGGTGAGGTGGGGTGATGCATAAAACAAGGGTTTCAAATTAGCTCAGATACCGTTCCATAAACCCAATATGTAATAGACAAGACCTACTCCTTGCTCAGTGAACTGGACTCAACACCCCCTATTCACCGCACAAGAATATATCTGACTAGTAAGAAACTTAAAACCTATGTATTGATATCTCTCTGTAAGTGAGTCAAGTGGGTGTAAAGCGGCATAAACACAGCAGTGAAAAGCAGCTAAACCCCATTATAAAAATCAATTACTTTTAAAAACCCGTGAAACAAAGACAGTGAAAGAGAGAGAAATGCTTACAAAATTCGTTCAGGGGCTGTGATGCAACCTGGATTGACCATACCTAGACCCACAGCTGGGTGAGACATAAGGGTGGACACTCTTGGGGCTGAGAGGTTTGGTGAGGTTGGGTGAGCAAACGCAGACCCTTTCAAGTAATACTGCGTGGTACCCATCCCATGGGTCCCAAATCTCCAGGTTCAAGGGCACCTTCCTACATCGAAAACTTGCATGAGAAACCCAGAAGATGGTACACCATGTGATCGGGAAAGGTTTCTAAAACGCACCTCATTTCTCATCTCCTTGTGCTCGGGTTCGCCATTCCAACCGCTTTACCAGCAATCTCCCTACTTGGAGGATCAGCACCTTTAACCTCCGGTTCCGAAAAGGTTGCAATTTGTCCTGAGGATGAACGGGAAGAGGGGGAAACCAATGAGAGACTAGATCTAGGTGTTGGGACAGGCACAGGTCACTCTATTTTCCCATCAGGAAGAAGAAATAACCACAGGCTCAGCCTGCCACCCGGAACCAGAATAGGGCTTGAAGCAATCCTGCGCTTTTGCGGCCAGCTCCCACAAAAGCGAGTTGAAAAATGGAGCTCAGGGGCACTGCAATTCACAAACCTGCAGAGTTATAAATGGTAACTCTCATCCACAAATATACTGAGGGAAGGCAACGAAGAGGATTTGAAAGCAAGGCAGAATTGCAGGAAACAGATTTCAGGAGGTAGATTCGAATCGCCTTGAAAGCACATGAAAAGCGGCAAAACGTCGACAATGATGCCCTTGGCCAGAAAGGGCGTATGCGTTTTTTCCTGAATATATTCAGGAAAAAACGCATACGCCCTTTTTGGCCAACCAAGCAAGCTGGAAAGGCAAATCAGCGCTACAAAGAAGGCTCGCTTCCTGTCCGTCAAAAGGGCCATGCTGAAAAAAGTGTAAAAACCAGAAATGCAGGACAGGCCATGGAGAAATGGGAGCCTTGCTACGCTGATGGGCGGGTTATAAATTGCCAACAGCCACTCTGGAGAAGTGTACGGTGTGTCCTGAAACATCTAAAAAACACAGCTTAGAGAGCATAGGGCACTTCCGCTCATGGGCGTATAAATTGGGAAAACTAAAAATCAGCAAGACACAGGCACCCCAAAGTTTAGGGCTGCTCTGTTGACAAGAACCTCCACTTCATTACACCTAAAATATCCCAGGAAAGAGAAAAACGGATAAAGAAGTTGTGGTCCTTATGTACAATGGAATATCACTCAGCCATGAAATCAATGTCATGAGGCTAGTAGCAGCATGATGGGTGGATTTAGGTACGACGATTCTAAGTGAAATAAGTCACACAGAAAAAGACACTTATCATAAGATATCACTTATAGAGGGAATGTAAAAACCGCTACACTTGAACTGAATTACAAAACAGAACAGAGTCACACGTTTAGAAAACACACTATGGCTGCTTAACGGGAAAGGTGAGGTGGGGTGATGCATAAAACAAGGGTTTCAAATTAGCTCAGATACCGTTCCATAAACCCAATATGTAATAGACAAGACCTACTCCTTGCTCAGTGAACTGGACTCAACACCCCCTATTCACCGCACAAGAATATATCTGACTAGTAAGAAACTTAAAACCTATGTATTGATATCTCTCTGTAAGTGAGTCAAGTGGGTGTAAAGCGGCATAAACACAGCAGTGAAAAGCAGCTAAACCCCATTATAAAAATCAATTACTTTTAAAAACCCGTGAAACAAAGACAGTGAAAGAGAGAGAAATGCTTACAAAATTCGTTCAGGGGCTGTGATGCAACCTGGATTGACCATACCTAGACCCACAGCTGGGTGAGACATAAGGGTGGACACTCTTGGGGCTGAGAGGTTTGGTGAGGTTGGGTGAGCAAACGCAGACCCTTTCAAGTAATACTGCGTGGTACCCATCCCATGGGTCCCAAATCTCCAGGTTCAAGGGCACCTTCCTACATCGAAAACTTGCATGAGAAACCCAGAAGATGGTACACCATGTGATCGGGAAAGGTTTCTAAAACGCACCTCATTTCTCATCTCCTTGTGCTCGGGTTCGCCATTCCAGCCGCTTTACCAGCAATCTCCCTACTTGGAGGATCAGCACCTTTAACCTCCGGTTCCGAAAAGGTTGCAATTTGTCCTGAGGATGAACGGGAAGAGGGGGAAACCAATGAGAGACTAGATCTAGGTGTTGGGACAGGCACAGGTCACTCTATTTTCCCATCAGGAAGAAGAAATAACCACAGGCTCAGCCTGCCACCCGGAACCAGAATAGGGCTTGAAGCAATCCTGCGCTTTTGCGGCCAGCTCCCACAAAAGCGAGTTGAAAAATGGAGCTCAGGGGCACTGCAATTCACAAACCTGCAGAGTTATAAATGGTAACTCTCGTCCACAAATATACTGAGGGAAGGCAACGAAGAGGATTTGAAAGCAAGGCAGAATTGCAGGAAACAGATTTCAGGAGGTAGGTTCGAATCGCCTTGAAAGCACATGAAAAGCGGCAAAACGTCGACAATGATGCCCTTGGCCAGAAAGGGCGTATGCGTTTTTTCCTGAATATATTCAGGAAAAAACGCATACGCCCTTTTTGGCCAACCAAGCACGCTGGAAAGGCAAATCAGCGCTACAAAGAAGGCTCGCTTCCTGTCCGTCAAAAGGGCCATGCTGAAAAAAGTGTAAAAACCAGAAATGCAGGACAGGCCATGGAGAAATGGGAGCCTTGCTACGCTGATGGGCGGGTTATAAATTGCCAACAGCCACTCTGGAGAAGTGTACGGTGTGTCCTGAAACATCTAAAAAACACAGCTTAGAGAGCATAGGGCACTTCCGCTCATGGGCGTATAAATTGGGAAAACTAAAAATCAGCAAGACACAGGCACCCCAAAGTTTAGGGCTGCTCTGTTGACAAGAACCTCCACTTCATTACACCTAAAATATCCCAGGAAAGAGAAAAACGTATAAAGAAGTTGTGGTCCTTATGTACAATGGAATATCACTCAGCCATGAAATCAATGTCATGAGGCTAGTAGCAGCATGATGGGTGGATTTAGGTACGACGATTCTAAGTGAAATAAGTCACACAGAAAAAGACACTTATCATAAGATATCACTTATAGAGGGAATGTAAAAACCGCTACACTTGAACTGAATTACAAAACAGAACAGAGTCACACGTTTAGAAAACACACTATGGCTGCTTAACGGGAAAGGTGAGGTGGGGTGATGCATAAAACAAGGGTTTCAAATTAGCTCAGATACCGTTCCATAAACCCAATATGTAATAGACAAGACCTACTCCTTGCTCAGTGAACTGGACTCAACACCCCCTATTCACCGCACAAGAATATATCTGACTAGTAAGAAACTTAAAACCTATGTATTGATATCTCTCTGTAAGTGAGTCAAGTGGGTGTAAAGCGGCATAAACACAGCAGTGAAAAGCAGCTAAACCCCATTATAAAAATCAATTACTTTTAAAAACCCGTGAAACAAAGACAGTGAAAGAGAGAGAAATGCTTACAAAATTCGTTCAGGGGCTGTGATGCAACCTGGATTGACCATACCTAGACCCACAGCTGGGTGAGACATAAGGGTGGACACTCTTGGGCCTGAGAGGTTTGGTGAGGTTGGGTGAGCAAACGCAGACCCTTTCAAGTAATACTGCGTGGTACCCATCCCATGGGTCCCAAATCTCCAGGTTCAAGGGCACCTTCCTACATCGAAAACTTGCATGAGAAACCCAGAAGATGGTACACCATGTGATCGGGAAAGGTTTCTAAAACGCACCTCATTTCTCATCTCCTTGTGCTCGGGTTCGCCATTCCAGCCGCTTTACCAGCAATCTCCCTACTTGGAGGATCAGCACCTGTAACCTCCGGTTCCGAAAAGGTTGCAATTTGTCCTGAGGATGAACGGGAAGAGGGGGAAACCAATGAGAGACTAGATCTAGGTGTTGGGACAGGCACAGGTCACTCTATTTTCCCATCAGGAAGAAGAAATAACCACAGGCTCAGCCTGCCACCCGGAACCAGAATAGGGCTTGAAGCAATCCTGCGCTTTTGCGGCCAGCTCCCACAAAAGCGAGTTGAAAAATGGAGCTCAGGGGCACTGCAATTCACAAACCTGCAGAGTTATAACTGGTAACTCTCGTCCACAAATATACTGAGGGAAGGCAACGAAGAGGATTTGAAAGCAAGGCAGAATTGCAGGAAACAGATTTCAGGAGGTAGGTTCGAATCGCCTTGAAAGCACATGAAAAGCGGCAAAACGTCGACAATGATGCCCTTGGCCAGAAAGGGCGTATGCGTTTTTTCCTGAATATATTCAGAAAAAAACGCATACGCCCTTTTTGGCCAACCAAGCAAGCTGGAAAGGCAAATCAGCGCTACAAAGAAGGCTCGCTTCCTGTCCGTCAAAAGGGCCATGCTGAAAAAAGTGTAAAAACCAGAAATGCAGGACAGGCCATGGAGAAATGGGAGCCTTGCTACGCTGATGGGCGGGTTATAAATTGCCAACCGCCACTCTGGAGAAGTGTACGGTGTGTCCTGAAACATCTAAAAAACACAGCTTAGAGAGCATAGGGCACTTCCGCTCATGGGCGTATAAATTGGGAAAACTAAAAATCAGCAAGACACAGGCACCCCAAAGTTTAGGGCTGCTCTGTTGACAAGAACCTCCACTTCATTACACCTAAAATATCCCAGGAAAGAGAAAAACGGATAAAGAAGTTGTGGTCCTTATGTACAATGGAATATCACTCAGCCATGAAATCAATGTCATGAGGCTAGTAGCAGCATGATGGGTGGATTTAGGTACGACGATTCTAAGTGAAATAAGTCACACAGAAAAAGACACTTATCATAAGATATCACTTATAGAGGGAATGTAAAAACCGCTACACTTGAACTGAATTACAAAACAGAACAGAGTCACACGTTTAGAAAACACACTATGGCTGCTTAACGGGAAAGGTGAGGTGGGGTGATGCATAAAACAAGGGTTTCAAATTAGCTCAGATACCGTTCCATAAACCCAATATGTAATAGACAAGACCTACTCCTTGCTCAGTGAACTGGACTCAACACCCCCTATTCACCGCACAAGAATATATCTGACTAGTAAGAAACTTAAAACCTATGTATTGATATCTCTCTGTAAGTGAGTCAAGTGGGTGTAAAGCGGCATAAACACAGCAGTGAAAAGCAGCTAAACCCCATTATAAAAATCAATTACTTTTAAAAACCCGTGAAACAAAGACAGTGAAAGAGAGAGAAATGCTTACAAAATTCGTTCAGGGGCTGTGATGCAACCTGGATTGACCATACCTAGACCCACAGCTGGGTGAGACATAAGGGTGGACACTCTTGGGGCTGAGAGGTTTGGTGAGGTTGGGTGAGCAAACGCAGACCCTTTCAAGTAATACTGCGTGGTACCCATCCCATGGGTCCCAAATCTCCAGGTTCAAGGGCACCTTCCTACATCGAAAACTTGCATGAGAAACCCAGAAGATGGTACACCATGTGATCGGGAAAGGTTTCTAAAACGCACCTCATTTCTCATCTCCTTGTGCTCGGGTTCGCCATTCCAACCGCTTTACCAGCAATCTCCCTACTTGGAGGATCAGCACCTTTAACCTCCGGTTCCGAAAAGGTTGCAATTTGTCCTGAGGATGAACGGGAAGAGGGGGAAACCAATGAGAGACTAGATCTAGGTGTTGGGACAGGCACAGGTCACTCTATTTTCCCATCAGGAAGAAGAAATAACCACAGGCTCAGCCTGCCACCCGGAACCAGAATAGGGCTTGAAGCAATCCTGCGCTTTTGCGGCCAGCTCCCACAAAAGCGAGTTGAAAAATGGAGCTCAGGGGCACTGCAATTCACAAACCTGCAGAGTTATAAATGGTAACTCTCGTCCACAAATATACTGAGGGAAGGCCACGAAGAGGATTTGAAAGCAAGGCAGAATTGCAGGAAACAGATTTCAGGAGGTAGGTTCGAATCGCCTTGAAAGCACATGAAAAGCGGCAAAACGTCGACAATGATGCCCTTGGCCAGAAAGGGCGTATGCGTTTTTTCCTGAATATATTCAGAAAAAAACGCATACGCCCTTTTTGGCCAACCAAGCAAGCTGGAAAGGCAAATCAGCGCTACAAAGAAGGCTCACTTCCTGTCCGTCAAAAGGGCCATGCTGAAAAAAGTGTAAAAACCAGAAATGCAGGACAGGCCATGGAGAAATGGGAGCCTTGCTACGCTGATGGGCGGGTTATAAATTGCCAACAGCCACTCTGGAGAAGTGTACGGTGTGTCCTGAAACATCTAAAAAACACAGCTTAGAGAGCATAGGGCACTTCCGCTCATGGGCGTATAAATTGGGAAAACTAAAAATCAGCAAGACACAGGCACCCCAAAGTTTAGGGCTGCTCTGTTGACAAGAACCTCCACTTCATTACACCTAAAATATCCCAGGAAAGAGAAAAACGGATAAAGAAGTTGTGGTCCTTATGTACAATGGAATATCACTCAGCCATGAAATCAATGTCATGAGGCTAGTAGCAGCATGATGGGTGGATTTAGGTACGAAGATTCTAAGTGAAATAAGTCACACAGAAAAAGACACTTATCATAAGATATCACTTATAGAGGGAATGTAAAAACCGCTACACTTGAACTGAATTACAAAACAGAACAGAGTCACACGTTTAGAAAACACACTATGGCTGCTTAACGGGAAAGGTGAGGTGGGGTGATGCATAAAACAAGGGTTTCAAATTAGCTCAGATACCGTTCCATAAACCCAATATGTAATAGACAAGACCTACTCCTTGCTCAGTGAACTGGACTCAACACGCCCTATTCACCGCACAAGAATATATCTGACTAGTAAGAAACTTAAAACCTATGTATTGATATCTCTCTGTAAGTGAGTCAAGTGGGTGTAAAGCGGCATAAACACAGCAGTGAAAAGCAGCTAAACCCCATTATAAAAATCAATTACTTTTAAAAACCCGTGAAACAAAGACAGTGAAAGAGAGAGAAATGCTTACAAAATTCGTTCAGGGGCTGTGATGCAACCTGGATTGACCATACCTAGACCCACAGCTGGGTGAGACATAAGGGTGGACACTCTTGGGGCTGAGAGGTTTGGTGAGGTTGGGTGAGCAAACGCAGACCCTTTCAAGTAATACTGCGTGGTACCCATCCCATGGGTCCCAAATCTCCAGGTTCAAGGGCACCTTCCTACATCGAAAACTTGCATGAGAAACCCAGAAGATGGTACACCATGTGATCGGGAAAGGTTTCTAAAACGCACCTCATTTCTCATCTCCTTGTGCTCGGGTTCGCCATTCCAGCCGCTTTACCAGCAATCTCCCTACTTGGAGGATCAGCACCTTTAACCTCCGGTTCCGAAAAGGTTGCAATTTGTCCTGAGGATGAACGGGAAGAGGGGGAAACCAATGAGAGACTAGATCTAGGTGTTGGGACAGGCACAGGTCACTCTATTTTCCCATCAGGAAGAAGAAATAACCACAGGCTCAGCCTGCCACCCGGAACCAGAATAGGGCTTGAAGCAATCCTGCGCTTTTGCGGCCAGCTCCCACAAAAGCGAGTTGAAAAATGGAGCTCAGGGGCACTGCAATTCACAAACCTGCAGAGTTATAAATGGTAACTCTCGTCCACAAATATACTGAGGGAAGGCAACGAAGAGGATTTGAAAGCAAGGCAGAATTGCAGGAAACAGATTTCAGGAGGTAGGTTCGAATCGCCTTGAAAGCACATGAAAAGCGGCAAAACGTCGACAATGATGCCCTTGGCCAGAAAGGGCGTATGCGTTTTTTCCTGAATATATTCAGGAAAAAACGCATACGCCCTTTTTGGCCAACCAAGCAAGCTGGAAAGGCAAATCAGCGCTACAAAGAAGGCTCGCTTCCTGTCCGTCAAAAGGGCCATGCTGAAAAAAGTGTAAAAACCAGAAATGCAGGACAGGCCATGGAGAAATGGGAGCCTTGCTACGCTGATGGGCGGGTTATAAATTGCCAACAGCCACTCTGGAGAAGTGTACGGTGTGTCGTGAAACATCTAAAAAACACAGCTTAGAGAGCATAGGGCACTTCCGCTCATGGGCGTATAAATTGGGAAAACTAAAAATCAGCAAGACACAGGCACCCCAAAGTTTAGGGCTGCTCTGTTGACAAGAACCTCCACTTCATTACACCTAAAATATCCCAGGAAAGAGAAAAACGGATAAAGAAGTTGTGGTCCTTATGTACAATGGAATATCACTCAGCCATGAAATCAATGTCATGAGGCTAGTAGCAGCATGATGGGTGGATTTAGGTACGACGATTCTAAGTGAAATAAGTCACACAGAAAAAGACACTTATCATAAGATATCACTTATAGAGGGAATGTAAAAACCGCTACACTTGAACTGAATTACAAAACAGAACAGAGTCACACGTTTAGAAAACACACTATGGCTGCTTAACGGGAAAGGTGAGGTGGGGTGATGCATAAAACAAGGGTTTCAAATTAGCTCAGATACCGTTCCATAAACCCAATATGTAATAGACAAGACCTACTCCTTGCTCAGTGAACTGGACTCAACACCCCCTATTCACCGCACAAGAATATATCTGACTAGTAAGAAACTTAAAACCTATGTATTGATATCTCTCTGTAAGTGAGTCAAGTGGGTGTAAAGCGGCATAAACACAGCAGTGAAAAGCAGCGAAACCCCATTATAAAAATCAATTACTTTTAAAAACCCGTGAAACAAAGACAGTGAAAGAGAGAGAAATGCTTACAAAATTCGTTCAGGGGCTGTGATGCAACCTGGATTGACCATACCTAGACCCACAGCTGGGTGAGACATAAGGGTGGACACTCTTGGGCCTGAGAGGTTTGGTGAGGTTGGGTGAGCAAACGCAGACCCTTTCAAGTAATACTGCGTGGTACCCATCCCATGGGTCCCAAATCTCCAGGTTCAAGGGCACCTTCCTACATCGAAAATTTGCATGAGAAACCCAGAAGATGGTACACCATGTGATCGGGAAAGGTTTCTAAAACGCACCTCATTTCTCATCTCCTTGTGCTCGGGTTCGCCATTCCAGCCGCTTTACCAGCAATCTCCCTACTTGGAGGATCAGCACCTGTAACCTCCGGTTCCGAAAAGGTTGCAATTTGTCCTGAGGATGAACGGGAAGAGGGGGAAACCAATGAGAGACTAGATCTAGGTGTTGGGACAGGCACAGGTCACTCTATTTTCCCATCAGGAAGAAGAAATAACCACAGGCTCAGCCTGCCACCCGGAACCAGAATAGGGCTTGAAGCAATCCTGCGCTTTTGCGGCCAGCTCCCACAAAAGCGAGTTGAAAAATGGAGCTCAGGGGCACTGCAATTCACAAACCTGCAGAGTTATAACTGGTAACTCTCGTCCACAAATATACTGAGGGAAGGCCACGAAGAGGATTTGAAAGCAAGGCAGAATTGCAGGAAACAGATTTCAGGAGGTAGGTTCGAATCGCCTTGAAAGCACATGAAAAGCGGCAAAACGTCGACAATGATGCCCTTGGCCAGAAAGGGCGTATGCGTTTTTTCCTGAATATATTCAGAAAAAAATGCATACGCCCTTTTTGGCCAACCAAGCAAGCTGGAAAGGCAAATCAGCGCTACAAAGAAGGCTCGCTTCCTGTCCGTCAAAAGGGCCATGCTGAAAAAAGTGTAAAAACCAGAAATGCAGGACAGGCCATGGAGAAATGGGAGCCTTGCTACGCTGATGGGCGGGTTATAAATTGCCAACCGCCACTCTGGAGAAGTGTACGGTGTGTCCTGAAACATCTAAAAAACACAGCTTAGAGAGCATAGGGCACTTCCGCTCATGGGCGTATAAATTGGGAAAACTAAAAATCAGCAAGACACAGGCACCCCAAAGTTTAGGGCTGCTCTGTTGACAAGAACCTCCACTTCATTACACCTAAAATATCCCAGGAAAGAGAAAAACGGATAAAGAAGTTGTGGTCCTTATGTACAATGGAATATCACTCAGCCATGAAATCAATGTCATGAGGCTAGTAGCAGCATGATGGGTGGATTTAGGTACGACGATTCTAAGTGAAATAAGTCACACAGAAAAAGACACTTATCATAAGATATCACTTATAGAGGGAATGTAAAAACCGCTACACTTGAACTGAATTACAAAACAGAACAGAGTCACACGTTTAGAAAACACACTATGGCTGCTTAACGGGAAAGGTGAGGTGGGGTGATGCATAAAACAAGGGTTTCAAATTAGCTCAGATACCGTTCCATAAACCCAATATGTAATAGACAAGACCTACTCCTTGCTCAGTGAACTGGACTCAACACCCCCTATTCACCGCACAAGAATATATCTGACTAGTAAGAAACTTAAAACCTATGTATTGATATCTCTCTGTAAGTGAGTCAAGTGGGTGTAAAGCGGCATAAACACAGCAGTGAAAAGCAGCTAAACCCCATTATAAAAATCAATTACTTTTAAAAACCCGTGAAACAAAGACAGTGAAAGAGAGAGAAATGCTTACAAAATTCGTTCAGGGGCTGTGATGCAACCTGGATTGACCATACCTAGACCCACAGCTGGGTGAGACATAAGGGTGGACACTCTTGGGGCTGAGAGGTTTGGTGAGGTTGGGTGAGCAAACGCAGACCCTTTCAAGTAATACTGCGTGGTACCCATCCCATGGGTCCCAAATCTCCAGGTTCAAGGGCACCTTCCTACATCGAAAACTTGCATGAGAAACCCAGAAGATGGTACACCATGTGATCGGGAAAGGTTTCTAAAACGCACCTCATTTCTCATCTCCTTGTGCTCGGGTTCGCCATTCCAGCCGCTTTACCAGCAATCTCCCTACTTGGAGGATCAGCACCTTTAACCTCCGGTTCCGAAAGGGTTGCAATTTGTCCTGAGGATGAACGGGAAGAGGGGGAAACCAATGAGAGACTAGATCTAGGTGTTGGGACAGGCACAGGTCACTCTATTTTCCCATCAGGAAGAAGAAATAACCACAGGCTCAGCCTGCCACCCGGAACCAGAATAGGGCTTGAAGCAATCCTGCGCTTTTGCGGCCAGCTCCCACAAAAGCGAGTTGAAAAATGGAGCTCAGGGGCACTGCAATTCACAAACCTGCAGAGTTATAAATGGTAACTCTCGTCCACAAATATACTGAGGGAAGGCAACGAAGAGGATTTGAAAGCAAGGCAGAATTGCAGGAAACAGATTTCAGGAGGTAGGTTCGAATCGCCTTGAAAGCACATGAAAAGCGGCAAAACGTCGACAATGATGCCCTTGGCCAGAAAGGGCGTATGCGTTTTTTCCTGAATATATTCAGGAAAAAACGCATACGCCCTTTTTGGCCAACCAAGCAAGCTGGAAAGGCAAATCAGCGCTACAAAGAAGGCTCGCTTCCTGTCCGTCAAAAGGGCCATGCTGAAAAAAGTGTAAAAACCAGAAATGCAGGACAGGCCATGGAGAAATGGGAGCCTTGCTACGCTGATGGGCGGGTTATAAATTGCCAACAGCCACTCTGGAGAAGTGTACGGTGTGTCGTGAAACATCTAAAAAACACAGCTTAGAGAGCATAGGGCACTTCCGCTCATGGGCGTATAAATTGGGAAAACTAAAAATCAGCAAGACACAGGCACCCCAAAGTTTAGGGCTGCTCTGTTGACAAGAACCTCCACTTCATTACACCTAAAATATCCCAGGAAAGAGAAAAACGGATAAAGAAGTTGTGGTCCTTATGTACAATGGAATATCACTCAGCCATGAAATCAATGTCATGAGGCTAGTAGCAGCATGATGGGTGGATTTAGGTACGACGATTCTAAGTGAAATAAGTCACACAGAAAAAGACACTTATCATAAGATATCACTTATAGAGGGAATGTAAAAACCGCTACACTTGAACTGAATTACAAAACAGAACAGAGTCACACGTTTAGAAAACACACTATGGCTGCTTAACGGGAAAGGTGAGGTGGGGTGATGCATAAAACAAGGGTTTCAAATTAGCTCAGATACCGTTCCATAAACCCAATATGTAATAGACAAGACCTACTCCTTGCTCAGTGAACTGGACTCAACACCCCCTATTCACCGCACAAGAATATATCTGACTAGTAAGAAACTTAAAACCTATGTATTGATATCTCTCTGTAAGTGAGTCAAGTGGGTGTAAAGCGGCATAAACACAGCAGTGAAAAGCAGCTAAACCCCATTATAAAAATCAATTACTTTTAAAAACCCGTGAAACAAAGACAGTGAAAGAGAGAGAAATGCTTACAAAATTCGTTCAGGGGCTGTGATGCAACCTGGATTGACCATACCTAGACCCACAGCTGGGTGAGACATAAGGGTGGACACTCTTGGGGCTGAGAGGTTTGGTGAGGTTGGGTGAGCAAACGCAGACCCTTTCAAGTAATACTGCGTGGTACCCATCCCATGGGTCCCAAATCTCCAGGTTCAAGGGCACCTTCCTACATCGAAAACTTGCATGAGAAACCCAGAAGATGGTACACCATGTGATCGGGAAAGGTTTCTAAAACGCACCTCATTTCTCATCTCCTTGTGCTCGGGTTCGCCATTCCAACCGCTTTACCAGCAATCTCCCTACTTGGAGGATCAGCACCTTTAACCTCCGGTTCCGAAAAGGTTGCAATTTGTCCTGAGGATGAACGGGAAGAGGGGGAAACCAATGAGAGACTAGATCTAGGTGTTGGGACAGGCACAGGTCACTCTATTTTCCCATCAGGAAGAAGAAATAACCACAGGCTCAGCCTGCCACCCGGAACCAGAATAGGGCTTGAAGCAATCCTGCGCTTTTGCGGCCAGCTCCCACAAAAGCGAGTTGAAAAATGGAGCTCAGGGGCACTGCAATTCACAAACCTGCAGAGTTATAAATGGTAACTCTCGTCCACAAATATACTGAGGGAAGGCAACGAAGAGGATTTGAAAGCAAGGCAGAATTGCAGGAAACAGATTTCAGGAGGTAGATTCGAATCGCCTTGAAAGCACATGAAAAGCGGCAAAACGTCGACAATGATGCCCTTGGCCAGAAAGGGCCTATGCGTTTTTTCCTGAATATATTCAGAAAAAAACGCATACGCCCTTTTTGGCCAACCAAGCAAGCTGGAAAGGGAAATCAGCGCTACAAAGAAGGCTCGCTTCCTGTCCGTCAAAAGGGCCATGCTGAAAAAAGTGTAAAAACCAGAAATGCAGGACAGGCCATGGAGAAATGGGAGCCTTGCTACGCTGATGGGCGGGTTATAAATTGCCAACAGCCACTCTGGAGAAGTGTACGGTGTGTCCTGAAACATCTAAAAAACACAGCTTAGAGAGCATAGGGCACTTCCGCTCATGGGCGTATAAATTGGGAAAACTAAAAATCAGCAAGACACAGGCACCCCAAAGTTTAGGGCTGCTCTGTTGACAAGAACCTGCACTTCATTACACCTAAAATATCCCAGGAAAGAGAAAAACGGATAAAGAAGTTGTGGTCCTTATGTACAATGGAATATCACTCAGCCATGAAATCAATGTCATGAGGCTAGTAGCAGCATGATGGGTGGATTTAGGTACGACGATTCTAAGTGAAATAAGTCACACAGAAAAAGACACTTATCATAAGATATCACTTATAGAGGGAATGTAAAAACCGCTACACTTGAACTGAATTACAAAACAGAACAGAGTCACACGTTTAGAAAACACACTATGGCTGCTTAACGGGAAAGGTGAGGTGGGGTGATGCATAAAACAAGGGTTTCAAATTAGCTCAGATACCATTCCATAAACCCAATATGTAATAGACAAGACCTACTCCTTGCTCAGTGAACTGGACTCAACACCCCCTATTCACCGCACAAGAATATATCTGACTAGTAAGAAAATTAAAACCTATGTATTGATATCTCTCTGTAAGTGAGTCAAGTGGGTGTAAAGCGGCATAAACACAGCAGTGAAAAGCAGCTAAACCCCATTATAAAAATCAATTACTTTTAAAAACCCGTGAAACAAAGATAGTGAAAGAGAGAGAAATGCTTACAAAATTCGTTCAGGGGCTGTGATGCAACCTGGATTGACCATACCTAGACCCACAGCTGGGTGAGACATAAGGGTGGACACTCTTGGGGCTGAGAGGTTTGGTGAGGTTGGGTGAGCAAACGCAGACCCTTTCAAGTAATACTGCGTGGTACCCATCCCATGGGTCCCAAATCTCCAGGTTCAAGGGCACCTTCCTACATCGAAAACTTGCATGAGAAACCCAGAAGATGGTACACCATGTGATCGGGAAAGGTTTCTAAAACGCACCTCATTTCTCATCTCCTTGTGCTCGGGTTCGCCATTCCAGCCGCTTAACCAGCAATCTCCCTACTTGGAGGATCAGCACCTTTAACCTCCGGTTCCGAAAAGGTTGCAATTTGTCCTGAGGATGAACGGGAAGAGGGGGAAACCAATGAGAGACTAGATCTAGGTGTTGGGACAGGCACAGGTCACTCTATTTTCCCATCAGGAAGAAGAAATAACCACAGGCTCAGCCTGCCACCCGGAACCAGAATAGGGCTTGAAGCAATCCTGCGCTTTTGTGGCCAGCTCCCACAAAAGCGAGTTGAAAAATTGAGTTCAGGGGCACTGCAATTCACAAACCTGCAGAGTTATAAATGGTAACTCTCGTCCACAAATATACTGAGGGAAGGCAACGAAGAGGATTTGAAAGCAAGGCAGAATTGCAGGAAACAGATTTCAGGAGGTAGGTTCGAATCGCCTTGAAAGCACATGAAAAGCGGCAAAACGTCGACAATGATGCCCTTGGCCAGAAAGGGCGTATGCGTTTTTTCCTGAATATATTCAGGAAAAAACGCATACGCCCTTTTTGGCCAACCAAGCAAGCTGGAAAGGCAAATCAGCGCTACAAAGAAGGCTCGCTTCCTGTCCGTCAAAAGGGCCATGCTGAAAAAAGTGTAAAAACCAGAAATGCAGGACAGGCCATGGAGAAATGGGAGCCTTGCTACGCTGATGGGCGGGTTATAAATTGCCAACAGCCACTCTAGAGAAGTGTACGGTGTGTCCTGAAACATCTAAAAAACACAGCTTAGAGAGCATAGGGCACTTCCGCTCATGGGCGTATAAATTGGGAAAACTAAAAATCAGCAAGACACAGGCACCCCAAAGTTTAGGGCTGCTCTGTTGACAAGAACCTCCACTTCATTACACCTAAGATATCCCAGGAAAGAGAAAAACGGATAAAGAAGTTGTGGTCCTTATGTACAATGGAATATCACTCAGCCATGAAATCAATGTCATGAGGCTAGTAGCAGCATGATGGGTGGATTTAGGTACGACGATTCTAAGTGAAATAAGTCACACAGAAAAAGACACTTATCATAAGATATCACTTATAGAGGGAATGTAAAAACCGCTACACTTGAACTGAATTACAAAACAGAACAGAGTCACACGTTTAGAAAACACACTATGGCTGCTTAACGGGAAAGGTGAGGTGGGGTGATGCATAAAACAAGGGTTTCAAATTAGCTCAGATACCGTTCCATAAACCCAATATGTAATAGACAAGACCTACTCCTTGCTCAGTGAACTGGACTCAACACCCCCTATTCACCGCACAAGAATATATCTGACTAGTAAGAAGCTTAAAACCTATGTATTGATATCTCTCTGTAAGTGAGTCAAGTGGGTGTAAAGCGGCATAAACACAGCAGTGAAAAGCAGCTAAACCCCATTATAAAAATCAATTACTTTTAAAAACCCGTGAAACAAAGACAGTGAAAGAGAGAGAAATGCTTACAAAATTCGTTCAGGGGCTGTGATGCAACCTGGATTGACCATACCTAGACCCACAGCTGGGTGAGACATAAGGGTGGACACTCTTGGGGCTGAGAGGTTTGGTGAGGTTGGGTGAGCAAACGCAGACCCTTTCAAGTAATACTGCGTGGTACCCATCCCATGGGTCCCAAATCTCCAGGTTCAAGGGCACCTTCCTACATCGAAAACTTGCATGAGAAACCCAGAAGATGGTACACCATGTGATCGGGAAAGGTTTCTAAAACGCACCTCATTTCTCATCTCCTTGTGCTCGGGTTCGCCATTCCAGCCGCTTTACCAGCAATCTCCCTACTTGGAGGATCAGCACCTTTAACCTCCGGTTCCGAAAAGGTTGCAATTTGTCCTGAGGATGAACGGGAAGAGGGGGAAACCAATGAGAGACTAGATCTAGGTGTTGGGACAGGCACAGGTCACTCTATTTTCCCATCAGGAAGAAGAAATAACCACAGGCTCAGCCTGCCACCCGGAACCAGAATAGGGCTTGAAGCAATCCTGCGCTTTTGCGGCCAGCTCCCACAAAAGCGAGTTGAAAAATGGAGCTCAGGGGCACTGCAATTCACAAACCTGCAGAGTTATAAATGGTAACTCTCGTCCACAAATATACTGAGGGAAGGCAACGAAGAGGATTTGAAAGCAAGGCAGAATTGCAGGAAACAGATTTCAGGAGGTAGGTTCAAATCGCCTTGAAAGCACATGAAAAGCGGCAAAACGTCGACAATGATGCCCTTGGCCAAAAAGGGCGTATGCGTTTTTTCCTGAATATATTCAGGAAAAAACGCATACGCCCTTTTTGGCCAACCAAGCAAGCTGGAAAGGCAAATCAGCGCTACAAGGAAGGCTCGCTTCCTGTCCGTCACAAGGGCCATGCTGAAAAAAGTGTAAAAACCAGAAATGCAGGACAGGCCATGGAGAAATGGGAGCCTTGCTACACTGATGGGTGGGTTATAAATTGCCAACCGCCACTATGGAGAAGTGTACGGTGTGTCCTGAAACATCTAAAAAACACAGCTTAGAGAGCATAGGGCACTTCCGCTCATGGGCGTATAAATTGGGAAAACTAAAAATCAGCAAGACACAGGCACCCCAAAGTTTAGCGCTGCTCTGTTGACAAGAACCTCCACTTCATTACACCTTAAATATCCAAGGAAAGAGAAAATCGTATAAAGAAGTTGTGGTCCTTATGTACAATGGAATATCACTCAGCCATGAAATCAATGTCATGAGGCTAGTAGCAGCATGATGAGTGGATTTAGGTACGACGATTCTAAGTGAAATAAGTCACACAGAAAAAGACACTTATCATAAGATATCACTTATAGAGGGAATGTAAAAACCGCTACACTTGAACTGAATTACAAAACAGAACAGAGTCACACGTTTAGAAAACACACTATGGCTGCTTAACGGGAAAGGTGAGGAGGGGTGATGCATAAAACAAGGGTTTCAAATTAGCTCAGATATCGTTCCATAAACCCAATATGTAATAGACAAGACCTACTCCTTGCTCAGTGAACTGGACTCAACACCCCCTATTCACCGCACAAGAATATATCTGACTAGTAAGAAACTTAAAACCTATGTATTGATATCTCTCTGTAAGTGAGTCAAGTGGGTGTAAAGCGGCATAAACACAGCAATGAAAAGCAGCTAAACCCCATTATAAAAATCAATTACTTTTAAAAACCCGTGAAACAAAGACAGTGAAAGAGAGAGAAATGCTTACAAAATTCGTTCAGGGGCTGTGATGCAACCTGGATTGACCATACCTAGACCCACAGCTGGGTGAGACATAAGGGTGGACACTCTTGGGGCTGAGAGTTTTGGTGAGGTTGGGTGAGCAAACGCAGACCCTTTCAAGTAATACTGCGTGGTACCCATCCCATGGGTCCCAAATCTCCAGGTTCAAGGGCACCTTCCTACATCGAAAACTTGCATGAGAAACCCAGAAGATGGTACACCATGTGATCGGGAAAGGTTTCTAAAACGCACCTCATTTCTCATCTCCTTGTGCTCGGGTTCGCCATTCCAGCCGCTTTACCAGCAATCTCCCTACTTGGAGGATCAGCACCTGTAACCTCCGGTTCCGAAAAGGTTGCAATTTGTCCTGAGGATGAACGGGAAGAGGGGGAAACCAATGAGAGACTAGATCTAGGTGTTGGGACAGGCACAGGTCACTCTATTTTCCCATCAGGAAGAAGAAATAACCACAGGCTCAGCCTGCCACCCGGAACCAGAATAGGGCTTGAAGCAATCCTGCGCTTTTGCGGCCAGCTCCCACAAAAGCGAGTTGAAAAATGGAGCTCAGGGGCACTGCAATTCACAAACCTGCAGAGTTATAAATGGTAACTCTCGTCCACAAATATACTGAGGGAAGGCAACGAAGAGGATTTGAAAGCAAGGCAGAATTGCAGGAAACAGATTTCAGGGGGTAGGTTCGAATCGCCTTGAAAGCACATGAAAAGCGGCAAAACGTCGACAATGATGCCCTTGGCCAGAAAGGGCGTATGCGTTTTTTCCTGAATATATTCAGGAAAAAACGCATACGCCCTTTTTGGCCAACCAAGCAAGCTGGAAAGGCAAATCAGCGCTACAAAGAAGGCTCGCTTCCTGTCCGTCAAAAGGGCCATGCTGAAAAAAGTGTAAAAACCAGAAATGCAGGACAGGCCATGGAGAAATGGGAGCCTTGCTACGCTGATGGGCGGGTTATAAATTGCCAACAGCCACTCTGGAGAAGTGTACGGTGTGTCGTGAAACATCTAAAAAACACAGCTTAGAGAGCATAGGGCACTTCCGCTCATGGGCGTATAAATTGGGAAAACTAAAAATCAGCAAGACACAGGCACCCCAAAGTTTAGGGCTGCTCTGTTGACAAGAACCTCCACTTCATTACACCTAAAATATCCCAGGAAAGAGAAAAACGGATAAAGAAGTTGTGGTCCTTATGTACAATGGAATATCACTCAGCCATGAAATCAATGTCATGAGGCTAGTAGCAGCATGATGGGGGATTTAGGTACGACGATTCTAAGTGAAATAAGTCACACAGAAAAAGACACTTATCATAAGATATCACTTATAGAGGGAATGTAAAAACCGCTACACTTGAACTGAATTACAAAACAGAACAGAGTCACACGTTTAGAAAACACACTATGGCTGCTTAACGGGAAAGGTGAGGTGGGGTGATGCATAAAACAAGGGTTTCAAATTAGCTCAGATACCGTTCCATAAACCCAATATGTAATAGACAAGACCTACTCCTTGCTCAGTGAACTGGACTCAACACCCCCTATTCACCGCACAAGAATATATCTGACTAGTAAGAAACTTAAAACCTATGTATTGATATCTCTCTGTAAGTGAGTCAAGTGGGTGTAAAGCGGCATAAACACAGCAGTGAAAAGCAGCTAAACCCCATTATAAAAATCAATTACTTTTAAAAACCCGTGAAACAAAGACAGTGAAAGAGAGAGAAATGCTTACAAAATTCGTTCAGGGGCTGTGATGCAACCTGGATTGACCATACCTAGACCCACAGCTGGGTGAGACATAAGGGTGGACACTCTTGGGGCTGAGAGGTTTGGTGAGGTTGGGTGAGCAAACGCAGACCCTTTCAAGTAATACTGCGTGGTACCCATCCCATGGGTCCCAAATCTCCAGGTTCAAGGGCACCTTCCTACATCGAAAACTTGCATGAGAAACCCAGAAGATGGTACACCATGTGATCGGGAAAGGTTTCTAAAACGCACCTCATTTCTCATCTCCTTGTGCTCGGGTTCGCCATTCCAGCCGCTTTACCAGCAATCTCCCTACTTGGAGGATCAGCACCTTTAACCTCCGGTTCCGAAAAGGTTGCAATTTGTCCTGAGGATGAACGGGAAGAGGGGGAAACCAATGAGAGACTAGATCTAGGTGTTGGGACAGGCACAGGTCACTCTATTTTCCCATCAGGAAGAAGAAATAGCCACAGGCTCAGCCTGCCACCCGGAACCAGAATAGGGCTTGAAGCAATCCTGAGCTTTGCGGCCAGCTCCCAGAAAAGCGAGTTGAAAAATGGAGCTCAGGGGCACTGCAATTCACAAACCTGCAGAGTTATAAATGGTAACTCTCGTCCACAAATATACTGAGGGAAGGCAACGAAGAGGATTTGAAAGCAAGGCAGAATTGCAGGAAACAGATTTCAGGAGGTAGATTCGAATCGCCTTGAAAGCACATGAAAAGCGGCAAAACGTCGACAATGATGCCCTTGGCCAGAAAGGGCGTATGCGTTTTTTCCTGAATATATTCAGAAAAAAACGCATACGCCCTTTTTGGCCAACCAAGCAAGCTGGAAAGGCAAATCAGCGCTACAAAGAAGGCTCGCTTCCTGTCCGTCAAAAGGGCCATGCTGAAAAAAGTGTAAAAACCAGAAATGCAGGACAGGCCATGGAGAAATGGGAGCCTTGCTACGCTGATGGGCGGGTTATAAATTGCCAACAGCCACTCTGGAGAAGTGTACGGTGTGTCCTGAAACATCTAAAAAACACAGCTTAGAGAGCATAGGGCACTTCCGCTCATGGGCGTATAAATTGGGAAAACTAAAAATCAGCAAGACACAGGCACCCCAAAGTTTAGGGCTGCTCTGTTGACAAGAACCTCCACTTCATTACACCGTAAATATCCAAGGAAAGAGAAAAACGTATAAAGAAGTTGTGGTCCTTATGTACAATGGAATATCACTCAGCCATGAAATCAATGTCATGAGGCTAGTAGCAGCATGATGAGTGGATTTAGGTACGACGATTCTAAGTGAAATAAGTCACACAGAAAAAGACACTTATCATAAGATATCACTTATAGAGGGAATGTAAAAACCGCTACACTTGAACTGAATTACAAAACAGAACAGAGTCACACGTTTAGAAAACACACTATGGCTGCTTAACGGGAAAGGTGAGGTGGGGTGATGCATAAAACAAGGGTTTCAAATTAGCTCAGATACCGTTCCATAAACCCAATATGTAATAGACAAGACCTACTCCTTGCTCAGTGAACTGGACTCAACACCCCCTATTCACCGCACAAGAATATATCTGACTAGTAAGAAACTTAAAACCTATGTATTGATATCTCTCTGTAAGTGAGTCAAGTGGGTGTAAAGCGGCATAAACACAGCAGTGAAAAGCAGCTAAACCCCATTATAAAAATCAATTACTTTTAAAAACCCGTGAAACAAAGACAGTGAAAGAGAGAGAAATGCTTACAAAATTCGTTCAGGGGCTGTGATGCAACCTGGATTGACCATACCTAGACCCACAGCTGGGTGAGACATAAGGGTGGACACTCTTGGGGCTGAGAGGTTTGGTGAGGTTGGGTGAGCAAACGCAGACCCTTTCAAGTAATACTGCGTGGTACCCATCCCATGGGTCCCAAATCTCCAGGTTCAAGGGCACCTTCCTACATCGAAAACTTGCATGAGAAACCCAGAAGATGGTACACCATGTGATCGGGAAAGGTTTCTAAAACGCACCTCATTTCTCATCTCCTTGTGCTCGGGTTCGCCATTCCAGCCGCTTTACCAGCAATCTCCCTACTTGAAGGATCAGCACCTTTAACCTCCGGTTCCGAAAAGGTTGCAATTTGTCCTGAGGATGAACGGGAAGAGGGGGAAACCAATGAGAGACTAGATCTAGGTGTTGGGACAGGCACAGGTCACTCTATTTTCCCATCAGGAAGAAGAAATAACCACAGGCTCAGCCTGCCACCCGGAACCAGAATAGGGCTTGAAGCAATCCTGCGCTTTTGCGGCCAGCTCCCACAAAAGCGAGTTGAAAAATGGAGCTCAGGGGCACTGCAATTCACAAACCTGCAGAGTTATAAATGGTAACTCTCGTCCACAAATATACTGAGGGAAGGCAACGAAGAGGATTTGAAAGCAAGGCAGAATTGCAGGAAACAGATTTCAGGAGGTAGGTTCAAATCGCCTTGAAAGCACATGAAAAGCGGCAAAACGTCGACAATGATGCCCTTGGCCAAAAAGGGCGTATGCGTTTTTTCCTGAATATATTCAGGAAAAAACGCATACGCCCTTTTTGGCCAACCAAGCAAGCTGGAAAGGCAAATCAGCGCTACAAGGAAGGCTCGCTTCCTGTCCGTCACAAGGGCCATGCTGAAAAAAGTGTAAAAACCAGAAATGCAGGACAGGCCATGGAGAAATGGGAGCCTTGCTACACTGATGGGTGGGTTATAAATTGCCAACCGCCACTATGGAGAAGTGTACGGTGTGTCCTGAAACATCTAAAAAACACAGCTTAGAGAGCATAGGGCACTTCCGCTCATGGGCGTATAAATTGGGAAAACTAAAAATCAGCAAGACACAGGCACCCCAAAGTTTAGCGCTGCTCTGTTGACAAGAACCTCCACTTCATTACACCTTAAATATCCAAGGAAAGAGAAAATCGTATAAAGAAGTTGTGGTCCTTATGTACAATGGAATATCACTCAGCCATGAAATCAATGTCATGAGGCTAGTAGCAGCATGATGAGTGGATTTAGGTACGACGATTCTAAGTGAAATAAGTCACACAGAAAAAGACACTTATCATAAGATATCACTTATAGAGGGAATGTAAAAACCGCTACACTTGAACTGAATTACAAAACAGAACAGAGTCACACGTTTAGAAAACACACTATGGCTGCTTAACGGGAAAGGTGAGGAGGGGTGATGCATAAAACAAGGGTTTCAAATTAGCTCAGATATCGTTCCATAAACCCAATATGTAATAGACAAGACCTACTCCTTGCTCAGTGAACTGGACTCAACACCCCCTATTCACCGCACAAGAATATATCTGACTAGTAAGAAACTTAAAACCTATGTATTGATATCTCTCTGTAAGTGAGTCAAGTGGGTGTAAAGCGGCATAAACACAGCAATGAAAAGCAGCTAAACCCCATTATAAAAATCAATTACTTTTAAAAACCCGTGAAACAAAGACAGTGAAAGAGAGAGAAATGCTTACAAAATTCGTTCAGGGGCTGTGATGCAACCTGGATTGACCATACCTAGACCCACAGCTGGGTGAGACATAAGGGTGGACACTCTTGGGGCTGAGAGGTTTGGTGAGGTTGGGTGAGCAAACGCAGACCCTTTCAAGTAATACTGCGTGGTACCCATCCCATGGGTCCCAAATCTCCAGGTTCAAGGGCACCTTCCTACATCGAAAACTTGCATGAGAAACCCAGAAGATGGTACACCATGTGATCGGGAAAGGTTTCTAAAACGCACCTCATTTCTCATCTCCTTGTGCTCGGGTTCGCCATTCCAACCGCTTTACCAGCAATCTCCCTACTTGGAGGATCAGCACCTTTAACCTCCGGTTCCGAAAAGGTTGCAATTTGTCCTGAGGATGAACGGGAAGAGGGGGAAACCAATGAGAGACTAGATCTAGGTGTTGGGACAGGCACAGGTCACTCTATTTTCCCATCAGGAAGAAGAAATAACCACAGGCTCAGCCTGCCACCCGGAACCAGAATAGGGCTTGAAGCAATCCTGCGCTTTTGCGGCCAGCTCCCACAAAAGCGAGTTGAAAAATGGAGCTCAGGGGCACTGCAATTCACAAACCTGCAGAGTTATAAATGGTAACTCTCGTCCACAAATATACTGAGGGAAGGCAACGAAGAGGATTTGAAAGCAAGGCAGAATTGCAGGAAACAGATTTCAGGAGGTAGATTCGAATCGCCTTGAAAGCACATGAAAAGCGGCAAAACGTCGACAATGATGCCCTTGGCCAGAAAGGGCCTATGCGTTTTTTCCTGAATATATTCAGAAAAAAACGCATACGCCCTTTTTGGCCAACCAAGCAAGCTGGAAAGGCAAATCAGCGCTACAAAGAAGGCTCGCTTCCTGTCCGTCAAAAGGGCCATGCTGAAAAAAGTGTAAAAACCAGAAATGCAGGACAGGCCATGGAGAAATGGGAGCCTTGCTACGCTGATGGGCGGGTTATAAATTGCCAACAGCCACTCTGGAGAAGTGTACGGTGTGTCCTGAAACATCTAAAAAACACAGCTTAGAGAGCATAGGGCACTTCCGCTCATGGGCGTATAAATTGGGAAAACTAAAAATCAGCAAGACACAGGCACCCCAAAGTTTAGGGCTGCTCTGTTGACAAGAACCTCCACTTCATTACACCTAAAATATCCCAGGAAAGAGAAAAACGGATAAAGAAGTTGTGGTCCTTATGTACAATGGAATATCACTCAGCCATGAAATCAATGTCATGAGGCTAGTAGCAGCATGATGGGTGGATTTAGGTACGACGATTCTAATTGAAATAAGTCACACAGAAAAAGACACTTATCATAAGATATCACTTATAGAGGGAATGTAAAAACCGCTACACTTGAACTGAATTACAAAACAGAACAGAGTCACACGTTTAGAAAACACACTATGGCTGCTTAACGGGAAAGGTGAGGTGGGGTGATGCATAAAACAAGGGTTTCAAATTAGCTCAGATACCGTTCCATAAACCCAATATGTAATAGACAAGACCTACTCCTTGCTCAGTGAACTGGACTCAACACCCCCTATTCACCGCACAAGAATATATCTGACTAGTAAGAAAATTAAAACCTATGTATTGATATCTCTCTGTAAGTGAGTCAAGTGGGTGTAAAGCGGCATAAACACAGCAGTGAAAAGCAGCTAAACCCCATTATAAAAATCAATTACTTTTAAAAACCCGTGAAACAAAGACAGTGAAAGAGAGAGAAATGCTTACAAAATTCGTTCAGGGGCTGTGATGCAACCTGGATTGACCATACCTAGACCCACAGCTGGGTGAGACATAAGGGTGGACACTCTTGGGGCTGAGAGGTTTGGTGAGGTTGGGTGAGCAAACGCAGACCCTTTCAAGTAATACTGCGTGGTACCCATCCCATGGGTCCCAAATCTCCAGGTTCAAGGGCACCTTCCTACATCGAAAACTTGCATGAGAAACCCAGAAGATGGTACACCATGTGATCGGGAAAGGTTTCTAAAACGCACCTCATTTCTCATCTCCTTGTGCTCGGGTTCGCCATTCCAGCCGCTTTACCAGCAATCTCCCTACTTGGAGGATCAGCACCTTTAACCTCCGGTTCCGAAAAGGTTGCAATTTGTCCTGAGGATGAACGGGAAGAGGGGGAAACCAATGAGAGACTAGATCTAGGTGTTGGGACAGGCACAGGTCACTCTATTTTCCCATCAGGAAGAAGAAATAACCACAGGCTCAGCCTGCCACCCGGAACCAGAATAGGGCTTGAAGCAATCCTGCGCTTTTGCGGCCAGCTCCCACAAAAGCGAGTTGAAAAATGGAGCTCAGGGGCACTGCAATTCACAAACCTGCAGAGTTATAAATGGTAACTCTCGTCCACAAATATACTGAGGGAAGGCAACGAAGAGGATTTGAAAGCAAGGCAGAATTGCAGGAAACAGATTTCAGGAGGTAGGTTCAAATCGCCTTGAAAGCACATGAAAAGCGGCAAAACGTCGACAATGATGCCCTTGGCCAAAAAGGGCGTATGCGTTTTTTCCTGAATATATTCAGGAAAAAACGCATACGCCCTTTTTGGCCAACCAAGCAAGCTGGAAAGGCAAATCAGCGCTAGAAAGAAGGCGCGCTTCCTGTCCGTCAAAAGGGCCATGCTGAAAAAAGTGTAAAAACCAGAAATGCAGGACAGGCCATGGAGAAATGGGAGCCTTGCTACACTGATGGGTGGGTTATAAATTGCCAACCGCCACTATGGAGAAGTGTACGGTGTGTCCTGAAACATCTAAAAAACACAGCTTAGAGAGCATAGGGCACTTCCGCTCATGGGCGTATAAATTGGGAAAACTAAAAATCAGCAAGACACAGGCACCCCAAAGTTTAGCGCTGCTCTGTTGACAAGAACCTCCACTTCATTACACCTTAAATATCCAAGGAAAGAGAAAATCGTATAAAGAAGTTGTGGTCCTTATGTACAATGGAATATCACTCAGCCATGAAATCAATGTCATGAGGCTAGTAGCAGCATGATGAGTGGATTTAGGTACGACGATTCTAAGTGAAATAAGTCACACAGAAAAAGACACTTATCATAAGATATCACTTATAGAGGGAATGTAAAAACCGCTACACTTGAACTGAATTACAAAACAGAACAGAGTCACACGTTTAGAAAACACACTATGGCTGCTTAACGGGAAAGGTGAGGTGGGGTGATGCATAAAACAAGGGTTTCAAATTAGCTCAGATACCGTTCCATAAACCCAATATGTAATAGACAAGACCTACTCCTTGCTCAGTGAACTGGACTCAACACCCCCTATTCACCGCACAAGAATATATCTGACTAGTAAGAAAATTAAAACCTATGTATTGATATCTCTCTGTAAGTGAGTCAAGTGGGTGTAAAGCGGCATAAACACAGCAGTGAAAAGCAGCTAAACCCCATTATAAAAATCAATTACTTTTAAAAACCCGTGAAACAAAGACAGTGAAAGAGAGAGAAATGCTTACAAAATTCGTTCAGGGGCTGTGATGCAACCTGGATTGACCATACCTAGACCCACAGCTGGGTGAGACATAAGGGTGGACACTCTTGGGGCTGAGAGGTTTGGTGAGGTTGGGTGAGCAAACGCAGACCCTTTCAAGTAATACTGCGTGGTACCCATCCCATGGGTCCCAAATCTCCAGGTTCAAGGGCACCTTCCTACATCGAAAACTTGCATGAGAAACCCAGAAGATGGTACACCATGTGATCGGGAAAGGTTTCTAAAACGCACCTCATTTCTCATCTCCTTGTGCTCGGGTTCGCCATTCCAGCCGCTTTACCAGCAATCTCCCTACTTGGAGGATCAGCACCTGTAACCTCCGGTTCCGAAAAGGTTGCAATTTGTCCTGAGGATGAACGGGAAGAGGGGGAAACCAATGAGAGACTAGATCTAGGTGTTGGGACAGGCACAGGTCACTCTATTTTCCCATCAGGAAGAAGAAATAACCAAAGGCTCAGCCTGCCACCCGGAACCAGAATAGGGCTTGAAGCAATCCTGCGCTTTTGCGGCCAGCTCCCACAAAAGCGAGTTGAAAAATGGAGCTCAGGGGCACTGCAATTCACAAACCTGCAGAGTTATAAATGGTAACTCTCGTCCACAAATATACTGAGGGAAGGCAACGAAGAGGATTTGAAAGCAAGGCAGAATTGCAGGAAACAGATTTCAGGAGGTAGGTTCGAATCGCCTTGAAAGCACATGAAAAGCGGCAAAACGTCGACAATGATGCCCTTGGCCAGAAAGGGCGTATGCGTTTTTTCCTGAATATATTCAGGAAAAAACGCATACGCCCTTTTTGGCCAACCAAGCAAGCTGGAAAGGCAAATCAGCGCTACAAAGAAGGCTCGCTTCCTGTCCGTCAAAAGGGCCATGCTGAAAAAAGTGTAAAAACCAGAAATGCAGGACAGGCCATGGAGAAATGGGAGCCTTGCTACGCTGATGGGCGGGTTATAAATTGCCAACAGCCACTCTGGAGAAGTGTACGGTGTGTCGTGAAACATCTAAAAAACACAGCTTAGAGAGCATAGGGCACTTCCGCTCATGGGCGTATAAATTGGGAAAACTAAAAATCAGCAAGACACAGGCACCCCAAAGTTTAGGGCTGCTCTGTTGACAAGAACCTCCACTTCATTACACCTAAAATATCCCAGGAAAGAGAAAAACGGATAAAGAAGTTGTGGTCCTTATGTACAATGGAATATCACTCAGCCATGAAATCAATGTCATGAGGCTAGTAGCAGCATGATGGGTGGATTTAGGTACGACGATTCTAAGTGAAATAAGTCACACAGAAAAAGACACTTATCATAAGATATCACTTATAGAGGGAATGTAAAAACCGCTACACTTGAACTGAATTACAAAACAGAACAGAGTCACACGTTTAGAAAACACACTATGGCTGCTTAACGGGAAAGGTGAGGTGGGGTGATGCATAAAACAAGGGTTTCAAATTAGCTCAGATACCGTTCCATAAACCCAATATGTAATAGACAAGACCTACTCCTTGCTCAGTGAACTGGACTCAACACCCCCTATTCACCGCACAAGAATATATCTGACTAGTAAGAAACTTAAAACCTATGTATTGATATCTCTCTGTAAGTGAGTCAAGTGGGTGTAAAGCGGCATAAACACAGCAGTGAAAAGCAGCTAAACCCCATTATAAAAATCAATTACTTTTAAAAACCCGTGAAACAAAGACAGTGAAAGAGAGAGAAATGCTTACAAAATTCGTTCAGGGGCTGTGATGCAACCTGGATTGACCATACCTAGACCCACAGCTGGGTGAGACATAAGGGTGGACACTCTTGGGGCTGAGAGGTTTGGTGAGGTTGGGTGAGCAAACGCAGACCCTTTCAAGTAATACTGCATGGTACCCATCCCATGTGTCCCAAATCTCCAGGTTCAAGGGCACCTTCCTACATCGAAAACTTGCATGAGAAACCCAGAAGATGGTACACCATGTGATCGGGAAAGGTTTCTAAAACGCACCTCATTTCTCATCTCCTTGTGCTCGGGTTCGCCATTCCAGCCGCTTTACCAGCAATCTCCCTACTTGGAGGATCAGCACCTTTAACCTCCGGTTCCGAAAAGGTTGCAATTTGTCCTGAGGATGAACGGGAAGAGGGGGAAACCAATGAGAGACTAGATCTAGGTGTTGGGACAGGCACAGGTCACTCTATTTTCCCATCAGGAAGAAGAAATAACCACAGGCTCAGCCTGCCACCCGGAACCAGAATAGGGCTTGAAGCAATCCTGCGCTTTTGCGGCCAGCTCCCACAAAAGCGAGTTGAAAAATGGAGCTCAGGGGCACTGCAATTCACAAACCTGCAGAGTTATAAATGGTAACTCTCGTCCACAAATATACTGAGGGAAGGCAACGAAGAGGATTTGAAAGCAAGGCAGAATTGCAGGAAACAGATTTCAGGAGGTAGGTTCGAATCGCCTTGAAAGCACATGAAAAGCGGCAAAACGTCGACAATGATGCCCTTGGCCAGAAAGGGCGTATGCGTTTTTTCCTGAATATATTCAGGAAAAAACGCATACGCCCTTTTTGGCCAACCAAGCAAGCTGGAAAGGCAAATCAGCGCTACAAAGAAGGCTCGCTTCCTGTCCGTCAAAAGGGCCATGCTGAAAAAAGTGTAAAAACCAGAAATGCAGGACAGGCCATGGAGAAATGGGAGCCTTGCTACGCTGATGGGCGGGTTATAAATTGCCAACAGCCACTCTGGAGAAGTGTACGGTGTGTCGTGAAACATCTAAAAAACACAGCTTAGAGAGCATAGGGCACTTCCGCTCATGGGCGTATAAATTGGGAAAACTAAAAATCAGCAAGACACAGGCACCCCAAAGTTTAGGGCTGCTCTGTTGACAAGAACCTCCACTTCATTACACCTAAAATATCCCAGGAAAGAGAAAAACGGATAAAGAAGTTGTGGTCCTTATGTACAATGGAATATCACTCAGCCATGAAATCAATGTCATGAGGCTAGTAGCAGCATGATGGGTGGATTTAGGTACGACGATTCTAAGTGAAATAAGTCACACAGAAAAAGACACTTATCATAAGATATCACTTATAGAAGGAATGTAAAAACCGCTACACTTGAACTGAATTACAAAACAGAACAGAGTCACACGTTTAGAAAACACACTATGGCTGCTTAACGGGAAAGGTGAGGTGGGGTGATGCATAAAACAAGGGTTTCAAATTAGCTCAGATACCGTTCCATAAACCCAATATGTAATAGACAAGACCTACTCCTTGCTCAGTGAACTGGACTCAACACCCCCTATTCACCGCACAAGAATATATCTGACTAGTAAGAAACTTAAAACCTATGTATTGATATCTCTCTGTAAGTGAGTCAAGTGGGTGTAAAGCGGCATAAACACAGCAGTGAAAAGCAGCTAAACCCCATTATAAAAATCAATTACTTTTAAAAACCCGTGAAACAAAGACAGTGAAAGAGAGAGAAATGCTTACAAAATTCGTTCAGGGGCTGTGATGCAACCTGGATTGACCATACCTAGACCCACAGCTGGGTGAGACATAAGGGTGGACACTCTTGGGGCTGAGAGGTTTGGTGAGGTTGGGTGAGCAAACGCAGACCCTTTCAAGTAATACTGCGTGGTACCCATCCCATGGGTCCCAAATCTCCAGGTGAAAGGGCACCTTCCTACATCGAAAACTTGCATGAGAAACCCAGAAGATGGTACACCATGTGATCGGGAAAGGTTTCTAAAACGCACCTCATTTCTCATCTCCTTGTGCTCGGGTTCGCCATTCCAGCCGCTTTACCAGCAATCTCCCTACTTGGAGGATCAGCACCTTTAACCTCCGGTTCCGAAAAGGTTGCAATTTGTCCTGAGGATGAACGGGAAGAGGGGGAAACCAATGAGAGACTAGATCTAGGTGTTGGGACAGGCACAGGTCACTCTATTTTCCCATCAGGAAGAAGAAATAACCACAGGCTCAGCCTGCCACCCGGAACCAGAATAGGGCTTGAAGCAATCCTGCGCTTTTGCGGCCAGCTCCCACAAAAGCGATTTGAAAAATGGAGCTCAGGGGCACTGCAATTCACAAACCTGCAGAGTTATAAATGGTAACTCTCGTCCACAAATATACTGAGGGAAGGCAACGAAGAGGATTTGAAAGCAAGGCAGAATTGCAGGAAACAGATTTCAGGAGGTAGGTTCGAATCGCCTTGAAAGCACATGAAAAGCGGCAAAACGTCGACAATGATGCCCTTGGCCAGAAAGGGCGTATGCGTTTTTTCCTGAATATATTCAGGAAAAAACGCATACGCCCTTTTTGGCCAACCAAGCAAGCTGGAAAGGCAAATCAGCGCTACAAAGAAGGCTCGCTTCCTGTCCGTCAAAAGGGCCATGCTGAAAAAAGTGTAAAAACCAGAAATGCAGGACAGGCCATGGAGAAATGGGAGCCTTGCTACGCTGATGGGCGGGTTATAAATTGCCAACAGCCACTCTGGAGAAGTGTACGGTGTGTCGTGAAACATCTAAAAAACACAGCTTAGAGAGCATAGGGCACTTCCGCTCATGGGCGTATAAATTGGGAAAACTAAAAATCAGCAAGACACAGGCACCCCAAAGTTTAGGGCTGCTCTGTTGACAAGAACCTCCACTTCATTACACCTAAAATATCCCAGGAAAGAGAAAAACGGATAAAGAAGTTGTGGTCCTTATGTACAATGGAATATCACTCAGCCATGAAATCAATGTCATGAGGCTAGTAGCAGCATGATGGGTGGATTTAGGTACGACGATTCTAAGTGAAATAAGTCACACAGAAAAAGACACTTATCATAAGATATCACTTATAGAGGGAATGTAAAAACCGCTACACTTGAACTGAATTACAAAACAGAACAGAGTCACACGTTTAGAAAACACACTATGGCTGCTTAACGGGAAAGGTGAGGTGGGGTGATGCATAAAACAAGGGTTTCAAATTAGCTCAGATACCGTTCCATAAACCCAATATGTAATAGACAAGACCTACTCCTTGCTCAGTGAACTGGACTCAACACCCCCTATTCACCGCACAAGAATATATCTGACTAGTAAGAAACTTAAAACCTATGTATTGATATCTCTCTGTAAGTGAGTCAAGTGGGTGTAAAGCGGCATAAACACAGCAGTGAAAAGCAGCTAAACCCCATTATAAAAATCAATTACTTTTAAAAACCCGTGAAACAAAGACAGTGAAAGAGAGAGAAATGCTTACAAAATTCGTTCAGGGGCTGTGATGCAACCTGGATTGACCATACCTAGACCCACAGCTGGGTGAGACATAAGGGTGGACACTCTTGGGGCTGAGAGGTTTGGTGAGGTTGGGTGAGCAAACGCAGACCCTTTCAAGTAATACTGCGTGGTACCCATCCCATGGGTCCCAAATCTCCAGGTTCAAGGGCACCTTCCTACATCGAAAACTTGCATGAGAAACCCAGAAGATGGTACACCATGTGATCAGGAAAGGTTTCTAAAACGCACCTCATTTCTCATCTCCTTGTGCTCGGGTTCGCCATTCCAGCCGCTTTACCAGCAATCTCCCTACTTGAAGGATCAGCACCTTTAACCTCCGGTTCCGAAAAGGTTGCAATTTGTCCTGAGGATGAACGGGAAGAGGGGGAAACCAATGAGAGACTAGATCTAGGTGTTGGGACAGGCACAGGTCACTCTATTTTCCCATCAGGAAGAAGAAATAACCACAGGCTCAGCCTGCCACCCGGAACCAGAATAGGGCTTGAAGCAATCCTGCGCTTTTGCGGCCAGCTCCCACAAAAGCGAGTTGAAAAATGGAGCTCAGGGGCACTGCAATTCACAAACCTGCAGAGTTATAAATGGTAACTCTCGTCCACAAATATACTGAGGGAAGGCAACGAAGAGGATTTGAAAGCAAGGCAGAATTGCAGGAAACAGATTTCAGGAGGTAGGTTCGAATCGCCTTGAAAGCACATGAAAAGCGGCAAAACGTCGACAATGATGCCCTTGGCCAGAAAGGGCGTATGCGTTTTTTCCTGAATATATTCAGGAAAAAACGCATACGCCCTTTTTGGCCAACCAAGCAAGCTGGAAAGGCAAATCAGCGCTACAAAGAAGGCTCGCTTCCTGTCCGTCAAAAGGGCCATGCTGAAAAAAGTGTAAAAACCAGAAATGCAGGACAGGCCATGGAGAAATGGGAGCCTTGCTACGCTGATGGGCGGGTTATAAATTGCCAACAGCCACTCTGGAGAAGTGTACGGTGTGTCGTGAAACATCTAAAAAACACAGCTTAGAGAGCATAGGGCACTTCCGCTCATGGGCGTATAAATTGGGAAAACTAAAAATCAGCAAGACACAGGCACCCCAAAGTTTAGGGCTGCTCTGTTGACAAGAACCTCCACTTCATTACACCTAAAATATCCCAGGAAAGAGAAAAACGGATAAAGAAGTTGTGGTCCTTATGTACAATGGAATATCACTCAGCCATGAAATCAATGTCATGAGGCTAGTAGCAGCATGATGGGTGGATTTAGGTACGACGATTCTAAGTGAAATAAGTCACACAGAAAAAGACACTTATCATAAGATATCACTTATAGAAGGAATGTAAAAACCGCTACACTTGAACTGAATTACAAAACAGAACAGAGTCACACGTTTAGAAAACACACTATGGCTGCTTAAGGGGAAAGGTGAGGTGGGGTGATGCATAAAACAAGGGTTTCAAATTAGCTCAGATACCGTTCCATAAACCCAATATGTAATAGACAAGACCTACTCCTTGCTCAGTGAACTGGACTCAACACGCCCTATTCACCGCACAAGAATATATCTGACTAGTAAGAAACTTAAAACCTATGTATTGATATCTCTCTGTAAGTGAGTCAAGTGGGTGTAAAGCGGCATAAACACAGCAGTGAAAAGCAGCTAAACCCCATTATAAAAATCAATTACTTTTAAAAACCCGTGAAACAAAGACAGTGAAAGAGAGAGAAATGCTTACAAAATTCGTTCAGGGGCTGTGATGCAACCTGGATTGACCATACCTAGACCCACAGCTGGGTGAGACATAATGGTGGACACTCTTGGGGCTGAGAGGTTTGGTGAGGTTGGGTGAGCAAACACAGACCCTTTCAAGTAATACTGCGTGGTACCCATCCCATGGGTCCCAAATCTCCAGGTGAAAGGGCACCTTCCTACATCGAAAACTTGCATGAGAAACCCAGAAGATGGTACACCATGTGATCGGGAAAGGTTTCTAAAACGCACCTCATTTCTCATCTCCTTGTGCTCGGGTTCGCCATTCCAGCCGCTTTACCAGCAATCTCCCTACTTGGAGGATCAGCACCTTTAACCTCCGGTTCCGAAAAGGTTGCAATTTGTCCTGAGGATGAACGGGAAGAGGGGGAAACCAATGAGAGACTAGATCTAGGTGTTGGGACAGGCACAGGTCACTCTATTTTCCCATCAGGAAGAAGAAATAACCACAGGCTCAGCCTGCCACCCGGAACCAGAATAGGGCTTGAAGCAATCCTGCGCTTTTGCGGCCAGCTCCCACAAAAGCGAGTTGAAAAATGGAGCTCAGGGGCACTGCAATTCACAAACCTGCAGAGTTATAAATGGTAACTCTCGTCCACAAATATACTGAGGGAAGGCAACGAAGAGGATTTGAAAGCAAGGCAGAATTGCAGGAAACAGATTTCAGGAGGTAGGTTCGAATCGCCTTGAAAGCACATGAAAAGCGGCAAAACGTCGACAATGATGCCCTTGGCCAGAAAGGGCGTATGCGTTTTTTCCTGAATATATTCAGGAAAAAACGCATACGCCCTTTTTGGCCAACCAAGCAAGCTGGAAAGGCAAATCAGCGCTACAAAGAAGGCTCGCTTCCTGTCCGTCAAAAGGGCCATGCTGAAAAAAGTGTAAAAACCAGAAATGCAGGACAGGCCATGGAGAAATGGGAGCCTTGCTACGCTGATGGGCGGGTTATAAATTGCCAACAGCCACTCTGGAGAAGTGTACGGTGTGTCGTGAAACATCTAAAAAACACAGCTTAGAGAGCATAGGGCACTTCCGCTCATGGGCGTATAAATTGGGAAAACTAAAAATCAGCAAGACACAGGCACCCCAAAGTTTAGGGCTGCTCTGTTGACAAGAACCTCCACTTCATTACACCTAAAATATCCCAGGAAAGAGAAAAACGGATAAAGAAGTTGTGGTCCTTATGTACAATGGAATATCACTCAGCCATGAAATCAATGTCATGAGGCTAGTAGCAGCATGATGGGTGGATTTAGGTACGACGATTCTAAGTGAAATAAGTCACACAGAAAAAGACACTTATCATAAGATATCACTTATAGAGGGAATGTAAAAACCGCTACACTTGAACTGAATTACAAAACAGAACAGAGTCACACGTTTAGAAAACACACTATGGCTGCTTAACGGGAAAGGTGAGGTGGGGTGATGCATAAAACAAGGGTTTCAAATTAGCTCAGATACCGTTCCATAAACCCAATATGTAATAGACAAGACCTACTCCTTGCTCAGTGAACTGGACTCAACACCCCCTATTCACCGCACAAGAATATATCTGACTAGTAAGAAACTTAAAACCTATGTATTGATATCTCTCTGTAAGTGAGTCAAGTGGGTGTAAAGCGGCATAAACACAGCAGTGAAAAGCAGCTAAACCCCATTATAAAAATCAATTACTTTTAAAAACCCGTGAAACAAAGACAGTGAAAGAGAGAGAAATGCTTACAAAATTCGTTCAGGGGCTGTGATGCAACCTGGATTGACCATACCTAGACCCACAGCTGGGTGAGACATAAGGGTGGACACTCTTGGGGCTGAGAGGTTTGGTGAGGTTGGGTGAGCAAACGCAGACCCTTTCAAGTAATACTGCGTGGTACCCATCCCATGGGTCCCAAATCTCCAGGTTCAAGGGCACCTTCCTACATCGAAAACTTGCATGAGAAACCCAGAAGATGGTACACCATGTGATCGGGAAAGGTTTCTAAAACGCACCTCATTTCTCATCTCCTTGTGCTCGGGTTCGCCATTCCAGCCGCTTTACCAGCAATCTCCCTACTTGGAGGATCAGCACCTTTAACCTCCGGTTCCGAAAAGGTTGCAATTTGTCCTGAGGATGAACGGGAAGAGGGGGAAACCAATGAGAGACTAGATCTAGGTGTTGGGACAGGCACAGGTCACTCTATTTTCCCATCAGGAAGAAGAAATAACCACAGGCTCAGCCTGCCACCCGGAACCAGAATAGGGCTTGAAGCAATCCTGAGCTTTTGCGGCCAGCTCCCACAAAAGCGAGTTGAAAAATGGAGCTCAGGGGCACTGCAATTCACAAACCTGCAGAGTTATAAATGGTAACTCTCGTCCACAAATATACTGAGGGAAGGCAACGAAGAGGATTTGAAAGCAAGGCAGAATTGCAGGAAACAGATTTCAGGAGGTAGATTCGAATCGCCTTGAAAGCACATGAAAAGCGGCAAAACGTCGACAATGATGCCCTTGGCCAGAAAGGGCGTATGCGTTTTTTCCTGAATATATTCAGAAAAAAACGCATACGCCCTTTTTGGCCAACCAAGCAAGCTGGAAAGGCAAATCAGCGCTACAAAGAAGGCTCGCTTCCTGTCCGTCAAAAGGGCCATGCTGAAAAAAGTGTAAAAACCAGAAATGCAGGACAGGCCATGGAGAAATGGGAGCCTTGCTACGCTGATGGGCGGGTTATAAATTGCCAACAGCCACTCTGGAGAAGTGTACGGTGTGTCCTGAAACATCTAAAAAACACAGCTTAGAGAGCATAGGGCACTTCCGCTCATGGGCGTATAAATTGGGAAAACTAAAAATCAGCAAGACACAGGCACCCCAAAGTTTAGGGCTGCTCTGTTGACAAGAACCTCCACTTCATTACACCTTAAATATCCAAGGAAAGAGAAAAACGTATAAAGAAGTTGTGGTCCTTATGTACAATGGAATATCACTCAGCCATGAAATCAATGTCATGAGGCTAGTAGCAGCATGATGAGTGGATTTAGGTACGACGATTCTAAGTGAAATAAGTCACACAGAAAAAGACACTTATCATAAGATATCACTTATAGAGGGAATGTAAAAACCGCTACACTTGAACTGAATTACAAAACAGAACAGAGTCACACGTTTAGAAAACACACTATGGCTGCTTAACGGGAAAGGTGAGGTGGGGTGATGCATAAAACAAGGGTTTCAAATTAGCTCAGATACCGTTCCATAAACCCAATATGTAATAGACAAGACCTACTCCTTGCTCAGTGAACTGGACTCAACACCCCCTATTCACCGCACAAGAATATATCTGACTAGTAAGAAACTTAAAACCTATGTATTGATATCTCTCTGTAAGTGAGTCAAGTGGGTGTAAAGCGGCATAAACACAGCAGTGAAAAGCAGCTAAACCCCATTATAAAAATCAATTACTTTTAAAAACCCGTGAAACAAAGACAGTGAAAGAGAGAGAAATGCTTACAAAATTCGTTCAGGGGCTGTGATGCAACCTGGATTGACCATACCTAGACCCACAGCTGGGTGAGACATAAGGGTGGACACTCTTGGGGCTGAGAGGTTTGGTGAGGTTGGGTGAGCAAACGCAGACCCTTTCAAGTAATACTGCGTGGTACCCATCCCATGGGTCCCAAATCTCCAGGTTCAAGGGCACCTTCCTACATCGAAAACTTGCATGAGAAACCCAGAAGATGGTACACCATGTGATCGGGAAAGGTTTCTAAAACGCACCTCATTTCTCATCTCCTTGTGCTCGGGTTCGCCATTCCAGCCGCTTTACCAGCAATCTCCCTACTTGGAGGATCAGCACCTTTAACCTCCGGTTCCGAAAGGGTTGCAATTTGTCCTGAGGATGAACGGGAAGAGGGGGAAACCAATGAGAGACTAGATCTAGGTGTTGGGACAGGCACAGGTCACTCTATTTTCCCATCAGGAAGAAGAAATAACCACAGGCTCAGCCTGCCACCCGGAACCAGAATAGGGCTTGAAGCAATCCTGCGCTTTTGCGGCCAGCTCCCACAAAAGCGAGTTGAAAAATGGAGCTCAGGGGCACTGCAATTCACAAACCTGCAGAGTTATAAATGGTAACTCTCGTCCACAAATATACTGAGGGAAGGCAACGAAGAGGATTTGAAAGCAAGGCAGAATTGCAGGAAACAGATTTCAGGAGGTAGGTTCGAATCGCCTTGAAAGCACATGAAAAGCGGCAAAACGTCGACAATGATGCCCTTGGCCAGAAAGGGCGTATGCGTTTTTTCCTGAATATATTCAGGAAAAAACGCATACGCCCTTTTTGGCCAACCAAGCAAGCTGGAAAGGCAAATCAGCGCTACAAAGAAGGCTCGCTTCCTGTCCGTCAAAAGGGCCATGCTGAAAAAAGTGTAAAAACCAGAAATGCAGGACAGGCCATGGAGAAATGGGAGCCTTGCTACGCTGATGGGCGGGTTATAAATTGCCAACAGCCACTCTGGAGAAGTGTACGGTGTGTCGTGAAACATCTAAAAAACACAGCTTAGAGAGCATAGGGCACTTCCGCTCATGGGCGTATAAATTGGGAAAACTAAAAATCAGCAAGACACAGGCACCCCAAAGTTTAGGGCTGCTCTGTTGACAAGAACCTCCACTTCATTACACCTAAAATATCCCAGGAAAGAGAAAAACGGATAAAGAAGTTGTGGTCCTTATGTACAATGGAATATCACTCAGCCATGAAATCAATGTCATGAGGCTAGTAGCAGCATGATGGGTGGATTTAGGTACGACGATTCTAAGTGAAATAAGTCACACAGAAAAAGACACTTATCATAAGATATCACTTATAGAAGGAATGTAAAAACCGCTACACTTGAACTGAATTACAAAACAGAACAGAGTCACACGTTTAGAAAACACACTATGGCTGCTTAAGGGGAAAGGTGAGGTGGGGTGATGCATAAAACAAGGGTTTCAAATTAGCTCAGATACCGTTCCATAAACCCAATATGTAATAGACAAGACCTACTCCTTGCTCAGTGAACTGGACTCAACACGCCCTATTCACCGCACAAGAATATATCTGACTAGTAAGAAACTTAAAACCTATGTATTGATATCTCTCTGTAAGTGAGTCAAGTGGGTGTAAAGCGGCATAAACACAGCAGTGAAAAGCAGCTAAACCCCATTATAAAAATCAATTACTTTTAAAAACCCGTGAAACAAAGACAGTGAAAGAGAGAGAAATGCTTACAAAATTCGTTCAGGGGCTGTGATGCAACCTGGATTGACCATACCTAGACCCACAGCTGGGTGAGACATAAGGGTGGACACTCTTGGGGCTGAGAGGTTTGGTGAGGTTGGGTGAGCAAACACAGACCCTTTCAAGTAATACTGCGTGGTACCCATCCCATGGGTCCCAAATCTCCAGGTGAAAGGGCACCTTCCTACATCGAAAACTTGCATGAGAAACCCAGAAGATGGTACACCATGTGATCGGGAAAGGTTTCTAAAACGCACCTCATTTCTCATCTCCTTGTGCTCGGGTTCGCCATTCCAGCCGCTTTACCAGCAATCTCCCTACTTGGAGGATCAGCACCTTTAACCTCCGGTTCCGAAAAGGTTGCAATTTGTCCTGAGGATGAACGGGAAGAGGGGGAAACCAATGAGAGACTAGATCTAGGTGTTGGGACAGGCACAGGTCACTCTATTTTCCCATCAGGAAGAAGAAATAACCACAGGCTCAGCCTGCCACCCGGAACCAGAATAGGGCTTGAAGCAATCCTGCGCTTTTGCGGCCAGCTCCCACAAAAGCGAGTTGAAAAATGGAGCTCAGGGGCACTGCAATTCACAAACCTGCAGAGTTATAAATGGTAACTCTCGTCCACAAATATACTGAGGGAAGGCAACGAAGAGGATTTGAAAGCAAGGCAGAATTGCAGGAAACAGATTTCAGGAGGTAGGTTCGAATCGCCTTGAAAGCACATGAAAAGCGGCAAAACGTCGACAATGATGCCCTTGGCCAGAAAGGGCGTATGCGTTTTTTCCTGAATATATTCAGGAAAAAACGCATACGCCCTTTTTGGCCAACCAAGCAAGCTGGAAAGGCAAATCAGCGCTACAAAGAAGGCTCGCTTCCTGTCCGTCAAAAGGGCCATGCTGAAAAAAGTGTAAAAACCAGAAATGCAGGACAGGCCATGGAGAAATGGGAGCCTTGCTACGCTGATGGGCGGGTTATAAATTGCCAACAGCCACTCTGGAGAAGTGTACGGTGTGTCGTGAAACATCTAAAAAACACAGCTTAGAGAGCATAGGGCACTTCCGCTCATGGGCGTATAAATTGGGAAAACTAAAAATCAGCAAGACACAGGCACCCCAAAGTTTAGGGCTGCTCTGTTGACAAGAACCTCCACTTCATTACACCTAAAATATCCCAGGAAAGAGAAAAACGGATAAAGAAGTTGTGGTCCTTATGTACAATGGAATATCACTCAGCCATGAAATCAATGTCATGAGGCTAGTAGCAGCATGATGGGTGGATTTAGGTACGACGATTCTAAGTGAAATAAGTCACACAGAAAAAGACACTTATCATAAGATATCACTTATAGAGGGAATGTAAAAACCGCTACACTTGAACTGAATTACAAAACAGAACAGAGTCACACGTTTAGAAAACACACTATGGCTGCTTAACGGGAAAGGTGAGGTGGGGTGATGCATAAAACAAGGGTTTCAAATTAGCTCAGATACCGTTCCATAAACCCAATATGTAATAGACAAGACCTACTCCTTGCTCAGTGAACTGGACTCAACACCCCCTATTCACCGCACAAGAATATATCTGACTAGTAAGAAACTTAAAACCTATGTATTGATATCTCTCTGTAAGTGAGTCAAGTGGGTGTAAAGCGGCATAAACACAGCAGTGAAAAGCAGCTAAACCCCATTATAAAAATCAATTACTTTTAAAAACCCGTGAAACAAAGACAGTGAAAGAGAGAGAAATGCTTACAAAATTCGTTCAGGGGCTGTGATGCAACCTGGATTGACCATACCTAGACCCACAGCTGGGTGAGACATAAGGGTGGACACTCTTGGGGCTGAGAGGTTTGGTGAGGTTGGGTGAGCAAACGCAGACCCTTTCAAGTAATACTGCGTGGTACCCATCCCATGGGTCCCAAATCTCCAGGTTCAAGGGCACCTTCCTACATCGAAAACTTGCATGAGAAACCCAGAAGATGGTACACCATGTGATCGGGAAAGGTTTCTAAAACGCACCTCATTTCTCATCTCCTTGTGCTCGGGTTCGCCATTCCAGCCGCTTTACCAGCAATCTCCCTACTTGGAGGATCAGCACCTTTAACCTCCGGTTCCGAAAAGGTTGCAATTTGTCCTGAGGATGAACGGGAAGAGGGGGAAACCAATGAGAGACTAGATCTAGGTGTTGGGACAGGCACAGGTCACTCTATTTTCCCATCAGGAAGAAGAAATAACCACAGGCTCAGCCTGCCACCCGGAACCAGAATAGGGCTTGAAGCAATCCTGAGCTTTTGCGGCCAGCTCCCACAAAAGCGAGTTGAAAAATGGAGCTCAGGGGCACTGCAATTCACAAACCTGCAGAGTTATAAATGGTAACTCTCGTCCACAAATATACTGAGGGAAGGCAACGAAGAGGATTTGAAAGCAAGGCAGAATTGCAGGAAACAGATTTCAGGAGGTAGATTCGAATCGCCTTGAAAGCACATGAAAAGCGGCAAAACGTCGACAATGATGCCCTTGGCCAGAAAGGGCGTATGCGTTTTTTCCTGAATATATTCAGAAAAAAACGCATACGCCCTTTTTGGCCAACCAAGCAAGCTGGAAAGGCAAATCAGCGCTACAAAGAAGGCTCGCTTCCTGTCCGTCAAAAGGGCCATGCTGAAAAAAGTGTAAAAACCAGAAATGCAGGACAGGCCATGGAGAAATGGGAGCCTTGCTACGCTGATGGGCGGGTTATAAATTGCCAACAGCCACTCTGGAGAAGTGTACGGTGTGTCCTGAAACATCTAAAAAACACAGCTTAGAGAGCATAGGGCACTTCCGCTCATGGGCGTATAAATTGGGAAAACTAAAAATCAGCAAGACACAGGCACCCCAAAGTTTAGGGCTGCTCTGTTGACAAGAACCTCCACTTCATTACACCTTAAATATCCAAGGAAAGAGAAAAACGTATAAAGAAGTTGTGGTCCTTATGTACAATGGAATATCACTCAGCCATGAAATCAATGTCATCAGGCTAGTAGCAGCATGATGAGTGGATTTAGGTACGACGATTCTAAGTGAAATAAGTCACACAGAAAAAGACACTTATCATAAGATATCACTTATAGAGGGAATGTAAAAACCGCTACACTTGAACTGAATTACAAAACAGAACAGAGTCACACGTTTAGAAAACACACTATGGCTGCTTAACGGGAAAGGTGAGGTGGGGTGATGCATAAAACAAGGGTTTCAAATTAGCTCAGATACCGTTCCATAAACCCAATATGTAATAGACAAGACCTACTCCTTGCTCAGTGAACTGGACTCAACACCCCCTATTCACCGCACAAGAATATATCTGACTAGTAAGAAACTTAAAACCTATGTATTGATATCTCTCTGTAAGTGAGTCAAGTGGGTGTAAAGCGGCATAAACACAGCAGTGAAAAGCAGCTAAACCCCATTATAAAAATCAATTACTTTTAAAAACCCGTGAAACAAAGACAGTGAAAGAGAGAGAAATGCTTACAAAATTCGTTCAGGGGCTGTGATGCAACCTGGATTGACCATACCTAGACCCACAGCTGGGTGAGACATAAGGGTGGACACTCTTGGGGCTGAGAGGTTTGGTGAGGTTGGGTGAGCAAACGCAGACCCTTTCAAGTAATACTGCGTGGTACCCATCCCATGGGTCCCAAATCTCCAGGTTCAAGGGCACCTTCCTACATCGAAAACTTGCATGAGAAACCCAGAAGATGGTACACCATGTGATCGGGAAAGGTTTCTAAAACGCACCTCATTTCTCATCTCCTTGTGCTCGGGTTCGCCATTCCAGCCGCTTTACCAGCAATCTCCCTACTTGGAGGATCAGCACCTTTAACCTCCGGTTCCGAAAGGGTTGCAATTTGTCCTGAGGATGAACGGGAAGAGGGGGATACCAATGAGAGACTAGATCTAGGTGTTGGGACAGGCACAGGTCACTCTATTTTCCCATCAGGAAGAAGAAATAACCACAGGCTCAGCCTGCCACCCGGAACCAGAATAGGGCTTGAAGCAATCCTGCGCTTTTGCGGCCAGCTCCCACAAAAGCGAGTTGAAAAATGGAGCTCAGGGGCACTGCAATTCACAAACCTGCAGAGTTATAAATGGTAACTCTCGTCCACAAATATACTGAGGGAAGGCAACGAAGAGGATTTGAAAGCAAGGCAGAATTGCAGGAAACAGATTTCAGGAGGTAGGTTCGAATCGCCTTGAAAGCACATGAAAAGCGGCAAAACGTCGACAATGATGCCCTTGGCCAGAAAGGGCGTATGCGTTTTTTCCTGAATATATTCAGGAAAAAACGCATACGCCCTTTTTGGCCAACCAAGCAAGCTGGAAAGGCAAATCAGCGCTACAAAGAAGGCTCGCTTCCTGTCCGTCAAAAGGGCCATGCTGAAAAAAGTGTAAAAACCAGAAATGCAGGACAGGCCATGGAGAAATGGGAGCCTTGCTACGCTGATGGGCGGGTTATAAATTGCCAACAGCCACTCTGGAGAAGTGTACGGTGTGTCGTGAAACATCTAAAAAACACAGCTTAGAGAGCATAGGGCACTTCCGCTCATGGGCGTATAAATTGGGAAAACTAAAAATCAGCAAGACACAGGCACCCCAAAGTTTAGGGCTGCTCTGTTGACAAGAACCTCCACTTCATTACACCTAAAATATCCCAGGAAAGAGAAAAACGGATAAAGAAGTTGTGGTCCTTATGTACAATGGAATATCACTCAGCCATGAAATCAATGTCATGAGGCTAGTAGCAGCATGATGGGTGGATTTAGGTACGACGATTCTAAGTGAAATAAGTCACACAGAAAAAGACACTTATCATAAGATATCACTTATAGAGGGAATGTAAAAACCGCTACACTTGAACTGAATTACAAAACAGAACAGAGTCACACGTTTAGAAAACACACTATGGCTGCTTAACGGGAAAGGTGAGGTGGGGTGATGCATAAAACAAGGGTTTCAAATTAGCTCAGATACCGTTCCATAAACCCAATATGTAATAGACAAGACCTACTCCTTGCTCAGTGAACTGGACTCAACACCCCCTATTCACCGCACAAGAATATATCTGACTAGTAAGAAACTTAAAACCTATGTATTGATATCTCTCTGTAAGTGAGTCAAGTGGGTGTAAAGCGGCATAAACACAGCAGTGAAAAGCAGCTAAACCCCATTATAAAAATCAATTACTTTTAAAAACCCGTGAAACAAAGACAGTGAAAGAGAGAGAAATGCTTACAAAATTCGTTCAGGGGCTGTGATGCAACCTGGATTGACCATACCTAGACCCACAGCTGGGTGAGACATAAGGGTGGACACTCTTGGGGCTGAGAGGTTTGGTGAGGTTGGGTGAGCAAACGCAGACCCTTTCAAGTAATACTGCGTGGTACCCATCCCATGGGTCCCAAATCTCCAGGTTCAAGGGCACCTTCCTACATCAAAAACTTGCATGAGAAACCCAGAAGATGGTACACCATGTGATCAGGAAAGGTTTCTAAAACGCACCTCATTTCTCATCTCCTTGTGCTCGGGTTCGCCATTCCAGCCGCTTTACCAGCAATCTCCCTACTTGAAGGATCAGCACCTTTAACCTCCGGTTCCGAAAAGGTTGCAATTTGTCCTGAGGATGAACGGGAAGAGGGGGAAACCAATGAGAGACTAGATCTAGGTGTTGGGACAGGCACAGGTCACTCTATTTTCCCATCAGGAAGAAGAAATAACCACAGGCTCAGCCTGCCACCCGGAACCAGAATAGGGCTTGAAGCAATCCTGCGCTTTTGCGGCCAGCTCCCACAAAAGCGAGTTGAAAAATGGAGCTCAGGGGCACTGCAATTCACAAACCTGCAGAGTTATAAATGGTAACTCTCGTCCACAAATATACTGAGGGAAGGCAACGAAGAGGATTTGAAAGCAAGGCAGAATTGCAGGAAACAGATTTCAGGAGGTAGGTTCGAATCGCCTTGAAAGCACATGAAAAGCGGCAAAACGTCGACAATGATGCCCTTGGCCAGAAAGGGCGTATGCGTTTTTTCCTGAATATATTCAGGAAAAAACGCATACGCCCTTTTTGGCCAACCAAGCAAGCTGGAAAGGCAAATCAGCGCTACAAAGAAGGCTCGCTTCCTGTCCGTCAAAAGGGCCATGCTGAAAAAAGTGTAAAAACCAGAAATGCAGGACAGGCCATGGAGAAATGGGAGCCTTGCTACGCTGATGGGCGGGTTATAAATTGCCAACAGCCACTCTGGAGAAGTGTACGGTGTGTCGTGAAACATCTAAAAAACACAGCTTAGAGAGCATAGGGCACTTCCGCTCATGGGCGTATAAATTGGGAAAACTAAAAATCAGCAAGACACAGGCACCCCAAAGTTTAGGGCTGCTCTGTTGACAAGAACCTCCACTTCATTACACCTAAAATATCCCAGGAAAGAGAAAAACGGATAAAGAAGTTGTGGTCCTTATGTACAATGGAATATCACTCAGCCATGAAATCAATGTCATGAGGCTAGTAGCAGCATGATGGGTGGATTTAGGTACGACGATTCTAAGTGAAATAAGTCACACAGAAAAAGACACTTATCATAAGATATCACTTATAGAAGGAATGTAAAAACCGCTACACTTGAACTGAATTACAAAACAGAACAGAGTCACACGTTTAGAAAACACACTATGGCTGCTTAAGGGGAAAGGTGAGGTGGGGTGATGCATAAAACAAGGGTTTCAAATTAGCTCAGATACCGTTCCATAAACCCAATATGTAATAGACAAGACCTACTCCTTGCTCAGTGAACTGGACTCAACACGCCCTATTCACCGCACAAGAATATATCTGACTAGTAAGAAACTTAAAACCTATGTATTGATATCTCTCTGTAAGTGAGTCAAGTGGGTGTAAAGCGGCATAAACACAGCAGTGAAAAGCAGCTAAACCCCATTATAAAAATCAATTACTTTTAAAAACCCGTGAAACAAAGACAGTGAAAGAGAGAGAAATGCTTACAAAATTCGTTCAGGGGCTGTGATGCAACCTGGATTGACCATACCTAGACCCACAGCTGGGTGAGACATAAGGGTGGACACTCTTGGGGCTGAGAGGTTTGGTGAGGTTGGGTGAGCAAACACAGACCCTTTCAAGTAATACTGCGTGGTACCCATCCCATGGGTCCCAAATCTCCAGGTGAAAGGGCACCTTCCTACATCGAAAACTTGCATGAGAAACCCAGAAGATGGTACACCATGTGATCGGGAAAGGTTTCTAAAACGCACCTCATTTCTCATCTCCTTGTGCTCGGGTTCGCCATTCCAGCCGCTTTACCAGCAATCTCCCTACTTGGAGGATCAGCACCTTTAACCTCCGGTTCCGAAAAGGTTGCAATTTGTCCTGAGGATGAACGGGAAGAGGGGGAAACCAATGAGAGACTAGATCTAGGTGTTGGGACAGGCACAGGTCACTCTATTTTCCCATCAGGAAGAAGAAATAACCACAGGCTCAGCCTGCCACCCGGAACCAGAATAGGGCTTGAAGCAATCCTGCGCTTTTGCGGCCAGCTCCCACAAAAGCGAGTTGAAAAATGGAGCTCAGGGGCACTGCAATTCACAAACCTGCAGAGTTATAAATGGTAACTCTCGTCCACAAATATACTGAGGGAAGGCAACGAAGAGGATTTGAAAGCAAGGCAGAATTGCAGGAAACAGATTTCAGGAGGTAGGTTCGAATCGCCTTGAAAGCACATGAAAAGCGGCAAAACGTCGACAATGATGCCCTTGGCCAGAAAGGGCGTATGCGTTTTTTCCTGAATATATTCAGGAAAAAACGCATACGCCCTTTTTGGCCAACCAAGCAAGCTGGAAAGGCAAATCAGCGCTACAAAGAAGGCTCGCTTCCTGTCCGTCAAAAGGGCCATGCTGAAAAAAGTGTAAAAACCAGAAATGCAGGACAGGCCATGGAGAAATGGGAGCCTTGCTACGCTGATGGGCGGGTTATAAATTGCCAACAGCCACTCTGGAGAAGTGTACGGTGTGTCGTGAAACATCTAAAAAACACAGCTTAGAGAGCATAGGGCACTTCCGCTCATGGGCGTATAAATTGGGAAAACTAAAAATCAGCAAGACACAGGCACCCCAAAGTTTAGGGCTGCTCTGTTGACAAGAACCTCCACTTCATTACACCTAAAATATCCCAGGAAAGAGAAAAACGGATAAAGAAGTTGTGGTCCTTATGTACAATGGAATATCACTCAGCCATGAAATCAATGTCATGAGGCTAGTAGCAGCATGATGGGTGGATTTAGGTACGACGATTCTAAGTGAAATAAGTCACACAGAAAAAGACACTTATCATAAGATATCACTTATAGAGGGAATGTAAAAACCGCTACACTTGAACTGAATTACAAAACAGAACAGAGTCACACGTTTAGAAAACACACTATGGCTGCTTAACGGGAAAGGTGAGGTGGGGTGATGCATAAAACAAGGGTTTCAAATTAGCTCAGATACCGTTCCATAAACCCAATATGTAATAGACAAGACCTACTCCTTGCTCAGTGAACTGGACTCAACACCCCCTATTCACCGCACAAGAATATATCTGACTAGTAAGAAACTTAAAACCTATGTATTGATATCTCTCTGTAAGTGAGTCAAGTGGGTGTAAAGCGGCATAAACACAGCAGTGAAAAGCAGCTAAACCCCATTATAAAAATCAATTACTTTTAAAAACCCGTGAAACAAAGACAGTGAAAGAGAGAGAAATGCTTACAAAATTCGTTCAGGGGCTGTGATGCAACCTGGATTGACCATACCTAGACCCACAGCTGGGTGAGACATAAGGGTGGACACTCTTGGGGCTGAGAGGTTTGGTGAGGTTGGGTGAGCAAACACAGACCCTTTCAAGTAATACTGCGTGGTACCCATCCCATGGGTCCCAAATCTCCAGGTTCAAGGGCACCTTCCTACATCGAAAACTTGCATGAGAAACCCAGAAGATGGTACACCATGTGATCGGGAAAGGTTTCTAAAACGCACCTCATTTCTCATCTCCTTGTGCTCGGGTTCGCCATTCCAGCCGCTTTACCAGCAATCTCCCTACTTGGAGGATCAGCACCTTTAACCTCCGGTTCCGAAAAGGTTGCAATTTGTCCTGAGGATGAACGGGAAGAGGGGGAAACCAATGAGAGACTAGATCTAGGTGTTGGGACAGGCACAGGTCACTCTATTTTCCCATCAGGAAGAAGAAATAACCACAGGCTCAGCCTGCCACCCGGAACCAGAATAGGGCTTGAAGCAATCCTGAGCTTTTGCGGCCAGCTCCCACAAAAGCGAGTTGAAAAATGGAGCTCAGGGGCACTGCAATTCACAAACCTGCAGAGTTATAAATGGTAACTCTCGTCCACAAATATACTGAGGGAAGGCAACGAAGAGGATTTGAAAGCAAGGCAGAATTGCAGGAAACAGATTTCAGGAGGTAGATTCGAATCGCCTTGAAAGCACATGAAAAGCGGCAAAACGTCGACAATGATGCCCTTGGCCAGAAAGGGCGTATGCGTTTTTTCCTGAATATATTCAGAAAAAAACGCATACGCCCTTTTTGGCCAACCAAGCAAGCTGGAAAGGCAAATCAGCGCTACAAAGAAGGCTCGCTTCCTGTCCGTCAAAAGGGCCATGCTGAAAAAAGTGTAAAAACCAGAAATGCAGGACAGGCCATGGAGAAATGGGAGCCTTGCTACGCTGATGGGCGGGTTATAAATTGCCAACAGCCACTCTGGAGAAGTGTACGGTGTGTCCTGAAACATCTAAAAAACACAGCTTAGAGAGCATAGGGCACTTCCGCTCATGGGCGTATAAATTGGGAAAACTAAAAATCAGCAAGACACAGGCACCCCAAAGTTTAGGGCTGCTCTGTTGACAAGAACCTCCACTTCATTACACCTTAAATATCCAAGGAAAGAGAAAAACGTATAAAGAAGTTGTGGTCCTTATGTACAATGGAATATCACTCAGCCATGAAATCAATGTCATCAGGCTAGTAGCAGCATGATGAGTGGATTTAGGTACGACGATTCTAAGTGAAATAAGTCACACAGAAAAAGACACTTATCATAAGATATCACTTATAGAGGGAATGTAAAAACCGCTACACTTGAACTGAATTACAAAACAGAACAGAGTCACACGTTTAGAAAACACACTATGGCTGCTTAACGGGAAAGGTGAGGTGGGGTGATGCATAAAACAAGGGTTTCAAATTAGCTCAGATACCGTTCCATAAACCCAATATGTAATAGACAAGACCTACTCCTTGCTCAGTGAACTGGACTCAACACCCCCTATTCACCGCACAAGAATATATCTGACTAGTAAGAAACTTAAAACCTATGTATTGATATCTCTCTGTAAGTGAGTCAAGTGGGTGTAAAGCGGCATAAACACAGCAGTGAAAAGCAGCTAAACCCCATTATAAAAATCAATTACTTTTAAAAACCCGTGAAACAAAGACAGTGAAAGAGAGAGAAATGCTTACAAAATTCGTTCAGGGGCTGTGATGCAACCTGGATTGACCATACCTAGACCCACAGCTGGGTGAGACATAAGGGTGGACACTCTTGGGGCTGAGAGGTTTGGTGAGGTTGGGTGAGCAAACGCAGACCCTTTCAAGTAATACTGCGTGGTACCCATCCCATGGGTCCCAAATCTCCAGGTTCAAGGGCACCTTCCTACATCGAAAACTTGCATGAGAAACCCAGAAGATGGTACACCATGTGATCGGGAAAGGTTTCTAAAACGCACCTCATTTCTCATCTCCTTGTGCTCGGGTTCGCCATTCCAGCCGCTTTACCAGCAATCTCCCTACTTGGAGGATCAGCACCTTTAACCTCCGGTTCCGAAAGGGTTGCAATTTGTCCTGAGGATGAACGGGAAGAGGGGGAAACCAATGAGAGACTAGATCTAGGTGTTGGGACAGGCACAGGTCACTCTATTTTCCCATCAGGAAGAAGAAATAACCACAGGCTCAGCCTGCCACCCGGAACCAGAATAGGGCTTGAAGCAATCCTGCGCTTTTGCGGCCAGCTCCCACAAAAGCGAGTTGAAAAATGGAGCTCAGGGGCACTGCAATTCACAAACCTGCAGAGTTATAAATGGTAACTCTCGTCCACAAATATACTGAGGGAAGGCAACGAAGAGGATTTGAAAGCAAGGCAGAATTGCAGGAAACAGATTTCAGGAGGTAGGTTCGAATCGCCTTGAAAGCACATGAAAAGCGGCAAAACGTCGACAATGATGCCCTTGGCCAGAAAGGGCGTATGCGTTTTTTCCTGAATATATTCAGGAAAAAACGCATACGCCCTTTTTGGCCAACCAAGCAAGCTGGAAAGGCAAATCAGCGCTACAAAGAAGGCTCGCTTCCTGTCCGTCAAAAGGGCCATGCTGAAAAAAGTGTAAAAACCAGAAATGCAGGACAGGCCATGGAGAAATGGGAGCCTTGCTACGCTGATGGGCGGGTTATAAATTGCCAACAGCCACTCTGGAGAAGTGTACGGTGTGTCGTGAAACATCTAAAAAACACAGCTTAGAGAGCATAGGGCACTTCCGCTCATGGGCGTATAAATTGGGAAAACTAAAAATCAGCAAGACACAGGCACCCCAAAGTTTAGGGCTGCTCTGTTGACAAGAACCTCCACTTCATTACACCTAAAATATCCCAGGAAAGAGAAAAACGGATAAAGAAGTTGTGGTCCTTATGTACAATGGAATATCACTCAGCCATGAAATCAATGTCATGAGGCTAGTAGCAGCATGATGGGTGGATTTAGGTACGACGATTCTAAGTGAAATAAGTCACACAGAAAAAGACACTTATCATAAGATATCACTTATAGAAGGAATGTAAAAACCGCTACACTTGAACTGAATTACAAAACAGAACAGAGTCACACGTTTAGAAAACACACTATGGCTGCTTAACGGGAAAGGTGAGGTGGGGTGATGCATAAAACAAGGGTTTCAAATTAGCTCAGATACCGTTCCATAAACCCAATATGTAATAGACAAGACCTACTCCTTGCTCAGTGAACTGGACTCAACACGCCCTATTCACCGCACAAGAATATATCTGACTAGTAAGAAACTTAAAACCTATGTATTGATATCTCTCTGTAAGTGAGTCAAGTGGGTGTAAAGCGGCATAAACACAGCAGTGAAAAGCAGCTAAACCCCATTATAAAAATCAATTACTTTTAAAAACCCGTGAAACAAAGACAGTGAAAGAGAGAGAAATGCTTACAAAATTCGTTCAGGGGCTGTGATGCAACCTGGATTGACCATACCTAGACCCACAGCTGGGTGAGACATAAGGGTGGACACTCTTGGGGCTGAGAGGTTTGGTGAGGTTGGGTGAGCAAACGCAGACCCTTTCAAGTAATACTGCGTGGTACCCATCCCATGGGTCCCAAATCTCCAGGTGAAAGGGCACCTTCCTACATCGAAAACTTGCATGAGAAACCCAGAAGATGGTACACCATGTGATCGGGAAAGGTTTCTAAAACGCACCTCATTTCTCATCTCCTTGTGCTCGGGTTCGCCATTCCAGCCGCTTTACCAGCAATCTCCCTACTTGGAGGATCAGCACCTTTAACCTCCGGTTCCGAAAAGGTTGCAATTTGTCCTGAGGATGAACGGGAAGAGGGGGAAACCAATGAGAGACTAGATCTAGGTGTTGGGACAGGCACAGGTCACTCTATTTTCCCATCAGGAAGAAGAAATAACCACAGGCTCAGCCTGCCACCCGGAACCAGAATAGGGCTTGAAGCAATCCTGCGCTTTTGCGGCCAGCTCCCACAAAAGCGAGTTGAAAAATGGAGCTCAGGGGCACTGCAATTCACAAACCTGCAGAGTTATAAATGGTAACTCTCGTCCACAAATATACTGAGGGAAGGCAACGAAGAGGATTTGAAAGCAAGGCAGAATTGCAGGAAACAGATTTCAGGAGGTAGGTTCGAATCGCCTTGAAAGCACATGAAAAGCGGCAAAACGTCGACAATGATGCCCTTGGCCAGAAAGGGCGTATGCGTTTTTTCCTGAATATATTCAGGAAAAAACGCATACGCCCTTTTTGGCCAACCAAGCAAGCTGGAAAGGCAAATCAGCGCTACAAAGAAGGCTCGCTTCCTGTCCGTCAAAAGGGCCATGCTGAAAAAAGTGTAAAAACCAGAAATGCAGGACAGGCCATGGAGAAATGGGAGCCTTGCTACGCTGATGGGCGGGTTATAAATTGCCAACAGCCACTCTGGAGAAGTGTACGGTGTGTCGTGAAACATCTAAAAAACACAGCTTAGAGAGCATAGGGCACTTCCGCTCATGGGCGTATAAATTGGGAAAACTAAAAATCAGCAAGACACAGGCACCCCAAAGTTTAGGGCTGCTCTGTTGACAAGAACCTCCACTTCATTACACCTAAAATATCCCAGGAAAGAGAAAAACGGATAAAGAAGTTGTGGTCCTTATGTACAATGGAATATCACTCAGCCATGAAATCAATGTCATGAGGCTAGTAGCAGCATGATGGGTGGATTTAGGTACGACGATTCTAAGTGAAATAAGTCACACAGAAAAAGACACTTATCATAAGATATCACTTAGAGAGGGAATGTAAAAACCGCTACACTTGAACTGAATTACAAAACAGAACAGAGTCACACGTTTAGAAAACACACTATGGCTGCTTAACGGGAAAGGTGAGGTGGGGTGATGCATAAAACAAGGGTTTCAAATTAGCTCAGATACCGTTCCATAAACCCAATATGTAATAGACAAGACCTACTCCTTGCTCAGTGAACTGGACTCAACACCCCCTATTCACCGCACAAGAATATATCTGACTAGTAAGAAACTTAAAACCTATGTATTGATATCTCTCTGTAAGTGAGTCAAGTGGGTGTAAAGCGGCATAAACACAGCAGTGAAAAGCAGCTAAACCCCATTATAAAAATCAATTACTTTTAAAAACCCGTGAAACAAAGACAGTGAAAGAGAGAGAAATGCTTACAAAATTCGTTCAGGGGCTGTGATGCAACCTGGATTGACCATACCTAGACCCACAGCTGGGTGAGACATAAGGGTGGACACTCTTGGGGCTGAGAGGTTTGGTGAGGTTGGGTGAGCAAACGCAGACCCTTTCAAGTAATACTGCGTGGTACCCATCCCATGGGTCCCAAATCTCCAGGTTCAAGGGCACCTTCCTACATCGAAAACTTGCATGAGAAACCCAGAAGATGGTACACCATGTGATCAGGAAAGGTTTCTAAAACGCACCTCATTTCTCATCTCCTTGTGCTCGGGTTCGCCATTCCAGCCGCTTTACCAGCAATCTCCCTACTTGAAGGATCAGCACCTTTAACCTCCGGTTCCGAAAAGGTTGCAATTTGTCCTGAGGATGAACGGGAAGAGGGGGAAACCAATGAGAGACTAGATCTAGGTGTTGGGACAGGCACAGGTCACTCTATTTTCCCATCAGGAAGAAGAAATAACCACAGGCTCAGCCTGCCACCCGGAACCAGAATAGGGCTTGAAGCAATCCTGCGCTTTTGCGGCCAGCTCCCACAAAAGCGAGTTGAAAAATGGAGCTCAGGGGCACTGCAATTCACAAACCTGCAGAGTTATAAATGGTAACTCTCGTCCACAAATATACTGAGGGAAGGCAACGAAGAGGATTTGAAAGCAAGGCAGAATTGCAGGAAACAGATTTCAGGAGGTAGGTTCGAATCGCCTTGAAAGCACATGAAAAGCAGCAAAACGTCGACAATGATGCCCTTGGCCAGAAAGGGCGTATGCGTTTTTTCCTGAATATATTCAGGAAAAAACGCATACGCCCTTTTTGGCCAACCAAGCAAGCTGGAAAGGCAAATCAGCGCTACAAAGAAGGCTCGCTTCCTGTCCGTCAAAAGGGCCATGCTGAAAAAAGTGTAAAAACCAGAAATGCAGGACAGGCCATGGAGAAATGGGAGCCTTGCTACGCTGATGGGCGGGTTATAAATTGCCAACAGCCACTCTGGAGAAGTGTACGGTGTGTCGTGAAACATCTAAAAAACACAGCTTAGAGAGCATAGGGCACTTCCGCTCATGGGCGTATAAATTGGGAAAACTAAAAATCAGCAAGACACAGGCACCCCAAAGTTTAGGGCTGCTCTGTTGACAAGAACCTCCACTTCATTACACCTAAAATATCCCAGGAAAGAGAAAAACGGATAAAGAAGTTGTGGTCCTTATGTACAATGGAATATCACTCAGCCATGAAATCAATGTCATGAGGCTAGTAGCAGCATGATGGGTGGATTTAGGTACGACGATTCTAAGTGAAATAAGTCACACAGAAAAAGACACTTATCATAAGATATCACTTATAGAAGGAATGTAAAAACCGCTACACTTGAACTGAATTACAAAACAGAACAGAGTCACACGTTTAGAAAACACACTATGGCTGCTTAAGGGGAAAGGTGAGGTGGGGTGATGCATAAAACAAGGGTTTCAAATTAGCTCAGATACCGTTCCATAAACCCAATATGTAATAGACAAGACCTACTCCTTGCTCAGTGAACTGGACTCAACACGCCCTATTCACCGCACAAGAATATATCTGACTAGTAAGAAACTTAAAACCTATGTATTGATATCTCTCTGTAAGTGAGTCAAGTGGGTGTAAAGCGGCATAAACACAGCAGTGAAAAGCAGCTAAACCCCATTATAAAAATCAATTACTTTTAAAAACCCGTGAAACAAAGACAGTGAAAGAGAGAGAAATGCTTACAAAATTCGTTCAGGGGCTGTGATGCAACCTGGATTGACCATACCTAGACCCACAGCTGGGTGAGACATAAGGGTGGACACTCTTGGGGCTGAGAGGTTTGGTGAGGTTGGGTGAGCAAACGCAGACCCTTTCAAGTAATACTGCGTGGTACCCATCCCATGGGTCCCAAATCTCCAGGTGAAAGGGCACCTTCCTACATCGAAAACTTGCATGAGAAACCCAGAAGATGGTACACCATGTGATCGGGAAAGGTTTCTAAAACGCACCTCATTTCTCATCTCCTTGTGCTCGGGTTCGCCATTCCAGCCGCTTTACCAGCAATCTCCCTACTTGGAGGATCAGCACCTTTAACCTCCGGTTCCGAAAAGGTTGCAATTTGTCCTGAGGATGAACGGGAAGAGGGGGAAACCAATGAGAGACTAGATCTAGGTGTTGGGACAGGCACAGGTCACTCTATTTTCCCATCAGGAAGAAGAAATAACCACAGGCTCAGCCTGCCACCCGGAACCAGAATAGGGCTTGAAGCAATCCTGCGCTTTTGCGGCCAGCTCCCACAAAAGCGAGTTGAAAAATGGAGCTCAGGGGCACTGCAATTCACAAACCTGCAGAGTTATAAATGGTAACTCTCGTCCACAAATATACTGAGGGAAGGCAACGAAGAGGATTTGAAAGCAAGGCAGAATTGCAGGAAACAGATTTCAGGAGGTAGGTTCGAATCGCCTTGAAAGCACATGAAAAGCGGCAAAACGTCGACAATGATGCCCTTGGCCAGAAAGGGCGTATGCGTTTTTTCCTGAATATATTCAGGAAAAAACGCATACGCCCTTTTTGGCCAACCAAGCAAGCTGGAAAGGCAAATCAGCGCTACAAAGAAGGCTCGCTTCCTGTCCGTCAAAAGGGCCATGCTGAAAAAAGTGTAAAAACCAGAAATGCAGGACAGGCCATGGAGAAATGGGAGCCTTGCTACACTGATGGGCGGGTTATAAATTGCCAACAGCCACTCTGGAGAAGTGTACGGTGTGTCGTGAAACATCTAAAAAACACAGCTTAGAGAGCATAGGGCACTTCCGCTCATGGGCGTATAAATTGGGAAAACTAAAAATCAGCAAGACACAGGCACCCCAAAGTTTAGGGCTGCTCTGTTGACAAGAACCTCCACTTCATTACACCTAAAATATCCCAGGAAAGAGAAAAACGGATAAAGAAGTTGTGGTCCTTATGTACAATGGAATATCTCTCAGCCATGAAATCAATGTCATGAGGCTAGTAGCAGCATGATGGGTGGATTTAGGTACGACGATTCTAAGTGAAATAAGTCACACAGAAAAAGACACTTATCATAAGATATCACTTATAGAAGGAATGTAAAAACCGCTACACTTGAACTGAATTACAAAACAGAACAGAGTCACACGTTTAGAAAACACACTATGGCTGCTTAAGGGGAAAGGTGAGGTGGGGTGATGCATAAAACAAGGGTTTCAAATTAGCTCAGATACCGTTCCATAAACCCAATATGTAATAGACAAGACCTACTCCTTGCTCAGTGAACTGGACTCAACACGCCCTATTCACCGCACAAGAATATATCTGACTAGTAAGAAACTTAAAACCTATGTATTGATATCTCTCTGTAAGTGAGTCAAGTGGGTGTAAAGCGGCATAAACACAGCAGTGAAAAGCAGCTAAACCCCATTATAAAAATCAATTACTTTTAAAAACCCGTGAAACAAAGACAGTGAAAGAGAGAGAAATGCTTACAAAATTCGTTCAGGGGCTGTGATGCAACCTGGATTGACCATACCTAGACCCACAGCTGGGTGAGACATAAGGGTGGACACTCTTGGGGCTGAGAGGTTTGGTGAGGTTGGGTGAGCAAACGCAGACCCTTTCAAGTAATACTGCGTGGTACCCATCCCATGGGTCCCAAATCTCCAGGTGAAAGGGCACCTTCCTACATCGAAAACTTGCATGAGAAACCCAGAAGATGGTACACCATGTGATCGGGAAAGGTTTCTAAAACGCACCTCATTTCTCATCTCCTTGTGCTCGGGTTCGCCATTCCAGCCGCTTTACCAGCAATCTCCCTACTTGGAGGATCAGCACCTTTAACCTCCGGTTCCGAAAAGGTTGCAATTTGTCCTGAGGATGAACGGGAAGAGGGGGAAACCAATGAGAGACTAGATCTAGGTGTTGGGACAGGCACAGGTCACTCTATTTTCCCATCAGGAAGAAGAAATAACCACAGGCTCAGCCTGCCACCCGGAACCAGAATAGGGCTTGAAGCAATCCTGAGCTTTTGCGGCCAGCTCCCACAAAAGCGAGTTGAAAAATGGAGCTCAGGGGCACTGCAATTCACAAACCTGCAGAGTTATAAATGGTAACTCTCGTCCACAAATATACTGAGGGAAGGCAACGAAGAGGATTTGAAAGCAAGGCAGAATTGCAGGAAACAGATTTCAGGAGGTAGATTCGAATCGCCTTGAAAGCACATGAAAAGCGGCAAAACGTCGACAATGATGCCCTTGGCCAGAAAGGGCGTATGCGTTTTTTCCTGAATATATTCAGAAAAAAACGCATACGCCCTTTTTGGCCAACCAAGCAAGCTGGAAAGGCAAATCAGCGCTACAAAGAAGGCTCGCTTCCTGTCCGTCAAAAGGGCCATGCTGAAAAAAGTGTAAAAACCAGAAATGCAGGACAGGCCATGGAGAAATGGGAGCCTTGCTACGCTGATGGGCGGGTTATAAATTGCCAACAGCCACTCTGGAGAAGTGTACGGTGTGTCCTGAAACATCTAAAAAACACAGCTTAGAGAGCATAGGGCACTTCCGCTCATGGGCGTATAAATTGGGAAAACTAAAAATCAGCAAGACACAGGCACCCCAAAGTTTAGGGCTGCTCTGTTGACAAGAACCTCCACTTCATTACACCTTAAATATCCAAGGAAAGAGAAAAACGTATAAAGAAGTTGTGGTCCTTATGTACAATGGAATATCACTCAGCCATGAAATCAATGTCATGAGGCTAGTAGCAGCATGATGAGTGGATTTAGGTACGACGATTCTAAGTGAAATAAGTCACACAGAAAAAGACATTTATCATAAGATATCACTTATAGAGGGAATGTAAAAACCGCTACACTTGAACTGAATTACAAAACAGAACAGAGTCACACGTTTAGAAAACACACTATGGCTGCTTAACGGGAAAGGTGAGGTGGGGTGATGCATAAAACAAGGGTTTCAAATTAGCTCAGATACCGTTCCATAAACCCAATATGTAATAGACAAGACCTACTCCTTGCTCAGTGAACTGGACTCAACACGCCCTATTCACCGCACAAGAATATATCTGACTAGTAAGAAACTTAAAACCTATGTATTGATATCTCTCTGTAAGTGAGTCAAGTGGGTGTAAAGCGGCATAAACACAGCAGTGAAAAGCAGCTAAACCCCATTATAAAAATCAATTACTTTTAAAAACCCGTGAAACAAAGACAGTGAAAGAGAGAGAAATGCTTACAAAATTCGTTCAGGGGCTGTGATGCAACCTGGATTGACCATACCTAGACCCACAGCTGGGTGAGACATAAGGGTGGACACTCTTGGGGCTGAGAGGTTTGGTGAGGTTGGGTGAGCAAACGCAGACCCTTTCAAGTAATACTGCGTGGTACCCATCCCATGGGTCCCAAATCTCCAGGTGAAAGGGCACCTTCCTACATCGAAAACTTGCATGAGAAACCCAGAAGATGGTACACCATGTGATCGGGAAAGGTTTCTAAAACGCACCTCATTTCTCATCTCCTTGTGCTCGGGTTCGCCATTCCAGCCGCTTTACCAGCAATCTCCCTACTTGGAGGATCAGCACCTTTAACCTCCGGTTCCGAAAAGGTTGCAATTTGTCCTGAGGATGAACGGGAAGAGGGGGAAACCAATGAGAGACTAGATCTAGGTGTTGGGACAGGCACAGGTCACTCTATTTTCCCATCAGGAAGAAGAAATAGCCACAGGCTCAGCCTGCCACCCGGAACCAGAATAGGGCTTGAAGCAATCCTGAGCTTTTGCGGCCAGCTCCCACAAAAGCGAGTTGAAAAATGGAGCTCAGGGGCACTGCAATTCACAAACCTGCAGAGTTATAAATGGTAACTCTCGTCCACAAATATACTGAGGGAAGGCAACGAAGAGGATTTGAAAGCAAGGCAGAATTGCAGGAAACAGATTTCAGGAGGTAGATTCGAATCGCCTTGAAAGCACATGAAAAGCGGCAAAACGTCGACAATGATGCCCTTGGCCAGAAAGGGCGTATGCGTTTTTTCCTGAATATATTCAGAAAAAAACGCATACGCCCTTTTTGGCCAACCAAGCAAGCTGGAAAGGCAAATCAGCGCTACAAAGAAGGCTCGCTTCCTGTCCGTCAAAAGGGCCATGCTGAAAAAAGTGTAAAAACCAGAAATGCAGGACAGGCCATGGAGAAATGGGAGCCTTGCTACGCTGATGGGCGGGTTATAAATTGCCAACAGCCACTCTGGAGAAGTGTACGGTGTGTCCTGAAACATCTAAAAAACACAGCTTAGAGAGCATAGGGCACTTCCGCTCATGGGCGTATAAATTGGGAAAACTAAAAATCAGCAAGACACAGGCACCCCAAAGTTTAGGGCTGCTCTGTTGACAAGAACCTCCACTTCATTACACCTTAAATATCCAAGGAAAGAGAAAAACGTATAAAGAAGTTGTGGTCCTTATGTACAATGGAATATCACTCAGCCATGAAATCAATGTCATGAGGCTAGTAGCAGCATGATGAGTGGATTTAGGTACGACGATTCTAAGTGAAATAAGTCACACAGAAAAAGACACTTATCATAAGATATCACTTATAGAGGGAATGTAAAAACCGCTACACTTGAACTGAATTACAAAACAGAACAGAGTCACACGTTTAGAAAACACACTATGGCTGCTTAAGGGGAAAGGTGAGGTGGGGTGATGCATAAAACAAGGGTTTCAAATTAGCTCAGATACCGTTCCATAAACCCAATATGTAATAGACAAGACCTACTCCTTGCTCAGTGAACTGGACTCAACACGCCCTATTCACCGCACAAGAATATATCTGACTAGTAAGAAACTTAAAACCTATGTATTGATATCTCTCTGTAAGTGAGTCAAGTGGGTGTAAAGCGGCATAAACACAGCAGTGAAAAGCAGCTAAACCCCATTATAAAAATCAATTACTTTTAAAAACCCGTGAAACAAAGACAGTGAAAGAGAGAGAAATGCTTACAAAATTCGTTCAGGGGCTGTGATGCAACCTGGATTGACCATACCTAGACCCACAGCTGGGTGAGACATAAGGGTGGACACTCTTGGGGCTGAGAGGTTTGGTGAGGTTGGGTGAGCAAACGCAGACCCTTTCAAGTAATACTGCGTGGTACCCATCCCATGGGTCCCAAATCTCCAGGTTCAAGGGCACCTTCCTACATCGAAAACTTGCATGAGAAACCCAGAAGATGGTACACCATGTGATCGGGAAAGGTTTCTAAAACGCACCTCATTTCTCATCTCCTTGTGCTCGGGTTCGCCATTCCAGCCGCTTTACCAGCAATCTCCCTACTTGGAGGATCAGCACCTTTAACCTCCGGTTCCGAAAAGGTTGCAATTTGTCCTGAGGATGAACGGGAAGAGGGGGAAACCAATGAGAGACTAGATCTAGGTGTTGGGACAGGCACAGGTCACTCTATTTTCCCATCAGGAAGAAGAAATAGCCACAGGCTCAGCCTGCCACCCGGAACCAGAATAGGGCTTGAAGCAATCCTGAGCTTTTGCGGCCAGCTCCCACAAAAGCGAGTTGAAAAATGGAGCTCAGGGGCACTACAATTCACAAACCTGCAGAGTTATAAATGGTAACTCTCGTCCACAAATATACTGAGGGAAGGCAACGAAGAGGATTTGAAAGCAAGGCAGAATTGCAGGAAACAGATTTCAGGAGGTAGATTCGAATCGCCTTGAAAGCACATGAAAAGCGGCAAAACGTCGACAATGATGCCCTTGGCCAGAAAGGGCGTATGCGTTTTTTCCTGAATATATTCAGAAAAAAACGCATACGCCCTTTTTGGCCAACCAAGCAAGCTGGAAAGGCAAATCAGCGCTACAAAGAAGGCTCGCTTCCTGTCCGTCAAAAGGGCCATGCTGAAAAAAGTGTAAAAACCAGAAATGCAGGACAGGCCATGGAGAAATGGGAGCCTTGCTACGCTGATGGGCGGGTTATAAATTGCCAACAGCCACTCTGGAGAAGTGTACGGTGTGTCCTGAAACATCTAAAAAACACAGCTTAGAGAGCATAGGGCACTTCCGCTCATGGGCGTATAAATTGGGAAAACTAAAAATCAGCAAGACACAGGCACCCCAAAGTTTAGGGCTGCTCTGTTGACAAGAACCTCCACTTCATTACACCTTAAATATCCAAGGAAAGAGAAAAACGTATAAAGAAGTTGTGGTCCTTATGTACAATGGAATATCACTCAGCCATGAAATCAATGTCATGAGGCTAGTAGCAGCATGATGAGTGGATTTAGGTACGACGATTCTAAGTGAAATAAGTCACACAGAAAAAGATACTTATCATAAGATATCACTTATAGAGGGAATGTAAAAACCGCTACACTTGAACTGAATTACAAAACAGAACAGAGTCACACGTTTAGAAAACACACTATGGCTGCTTAACGGGAAAGGTGAGGTGGGGTGATGCATAAAACAAGGGTTTCAAATTAGCTCAGATACCGTTCCATAAACCCAATATGTAATAGACAAGACCTACTCCTTGCTCAGTGAACTGGACTCAACACCCCCTATTCACCGCACAAGAATATATCTGACTAGTAAGAAACTTAAAACCTATGTATTGATATCTCTCTGTAAGTGAGTCAAGTGGGTGTAAAGCGGCATAAACACAGCAGTGAAAAGCAGCTAAACCCCATTATAAAAATCAATTACTTTTAAAAACCCATGAAACAAAGACAGTGAAAGAGAGAGAAATGCTTACAAAATTCGTTCAGGGGCTGTGATGCAACCTGGATTGACCATACCTAGACCCACAGCTGGGTGAGACATAAGGGTGGACACTCTTGGGGCTGAGAGGTTTGGTGAGGTTGGGTGAGCAAACGCAGACCCTTTCAAGTAATACTGCGTGGTACCCATCCCATGGGTCCCAAATCTCCAGGTTCAAGGGCACCTTCCTACATCGAAAACTTGCATGAGAAACCCAGAAGATGGTACACCATGTGATCGGGAAAGGTTTCTAAAACGCACCTCATTTCTCATCTCCTTGTGCTCGGGTTCGCCATTCCAGCCGCTTTACCAGCAATCTCCCTACTTGGAGGATCAGCACCTTTAACCTCCGGTTCCGAAAAGGTTGCAATTTGTCCTGAGGATGAACGGGAAGAGGGGGAAACCAATGAGAGACTAGATCTAGGTGTTGGGACAGGCACAGGTCACTCTATTTTCCCATCAGGAAGAAGAAATAACCACAGGCTCAGCCTGCCACCCGGAACCAGAATAGGGCTTGAAGCAATCCTGCGCTTTTGCGGCCAGCTCCCACAAAAGCGAGTTGAAAAATGGAGCTCAGGGGCACTGCAATTCACAAACCTGCAGAGTTATAAATGGTAACTCTCGTCCACAAATATACTGAGGGAAGGCAACGAAGAGGATTTGAAAGCAAGGCAGAATTGCAGGAAACAGATTTCAGGAGGTAGATTCGAATCGCCTTGAAAGCACATGAAAAGCGGCAAAACGTCGACAATGATGCCCTTGGCCAGAAAGGGCGTATGCGTTTTTTCCTGAATATATTCAGGAAAAAACGCATACGCCCTTTTTGGCCAACCAAGCAAGCTGGAAAGGCAAATCAGCGCTACAAAGAAGGCTCGCTTCCTGTCCGTCAAAAGGGCCATGCTGAAAAAAGTGTAAAAACCAGAAATGCAGGACAGGCCATGGAGAAATGGGAGCCTTGCTACGCTGATGTGCGGGTTATAAATTGCCAACAGCCACTCTGGAGAAGTGTACGGTGTGTCCTGAAACATCTAAAAAACACAGCTTAGAGAGCATAGGGCACTTCCGCTCATGGGCGTATAAATTGGGAAAACTAAAAATCAGCAAGACACAGGCACCCCAAAGTTTAGGGCTGCTCTGTTGACAAGAACCTCCACTTCATTACACCTAAAATATCCCAGGAAAGAGAAAAACGGATAAAGAAGTTGTGGTCCTTATGTACAATGGAATATCACTCAGCCATGAAATCAATGTCATGAGGCTAGTAGCAGCATAATGGGTGGATTTAGGTACGACGATTCTAAGTGAAATAAGTCACACAGAAAAAGACACTTATCATAAGATATCACTTATAGAAGGAATGTAAAAACCGCTACACTTGAACTGAATTACAAAACAGAACAGAGTCACACGTTTAGAAAACACACTATGGCTGCTTAACGGGAAAGGTGAGGTGGGGTGATGCATAAAACAAGGGTTTCAAATTAGCTCAGATACCGTTCCATAAACCCAATATGTAATAGACAAGACCTACTCCTTGCTCAGTGAACTGGACTCAACACCCCCTATTCACCGCACAAGAATATATCTGACTAGTAAGAAACTTAAAACCTATGTATTGATATCTCTCTGTAAGTGAGTCAAGTGGGTGTAAAGCGGCATAAACACAGCAGTGAAAAGCAGCTAAACCCCATTATAAAAATCAATTACTTTTAAAAACCCGTGAAACAAAGACAGTGAAAGAGAGAGAAATGCTTACAAAATTCGTTCAGGGGCTGTGATGCAACCTGGATTGACCATACCTAGACCCACAGCTGGGTGAGACATAAGGGTGGACACTCTTGGGGCTGAGAGGTTTGGTGAGGTTGGGTGAGCAAACGCAGACCCTTTCAAGTAATACTGCGTGGTACCCATCCCATGGGTCCCAAATCTCCAGGTGAAAGGGCACCTTCCTACATCGAAAACTTGCATGAGAAACCCAGAAGATGGTACACCATGTGATCGGGAAAGGTTTCTAAAACGCACCTCATTTCTCATCTCCTTGTGCTCGGGTTCGCCATTCCAGCCGCTTTACCAGCAATCTCCCTACTTGAAGGATCAGCACCTTTAACCTCCGGTTCCGAAAAGGTTGCAATTTGTCCTGAGGATGAACGGGAAGAGGGGGAAACCAATGAGAGACTAGATCTAGGTGTTGGGACAGGCACAGGTCACTCTATTTTCCCATCAGGAAGAAGAAATAGCCACTGGCTCAGCCTGCCACCCGGAACCAGAATAGGGCTTGAAGCAATCCTGAGCTTTTGCGGCCAGCTCCCACAAAAGCGAGTTGAAAAATGGAGCTCAGGGGCACTGCAATTCACAAACCTGCAGAGTTATAAATGGTAACTCTCATCCACAAATATACTGAGGGAAGGCAACGAAGAGGATTTGAAAGCAAGGCAGAATTGCAGGAAACAGATTTCAGGAGGTAGATTCGAATCGCCTTGAAAGCACATGAAAAGCGGCAAAACGTCGACAATGATGCCCTTGGCCAGAAAGGGCGTATGCGTTTTTTCCTGAATATATTCAGAAAAAAACGCATACGCCCTTTTTGGCCAACCAAGCAAGCTGGAAAGGCAAATCAGCGCTACAAAGAAGGCTCGCTTCCTGTCCGTCAAAAGGGCCATGCTGAAAAAAGTGTAAAAACCAGAAATGCAGGACAGGCCATGGAGAAATGGGAGCCTTGCTACGCTGATGGGCGGGTTATAAATTGCCAACAGCCACTCTGGAGAAGTGTACGGTGTGTCCTGAAACATCTAAAAAACACAGCTTAGAGAGCATAGGGCACTTCCGCTCATGGGCGTATCAATTGGGAAAACTAAAAATCAGCAAGACACAGGCACCCCAAAGTTTAGGGCTGCTCTGTTGACAAGAACCTCCACTTCATTACACCTTAAATATCCAAGGAAAGAGAAAAACGTATAAAGAAGTTGTGGTCCTTATGTACAATGGAATATCACTCAGCCATGAAATCAATGTCATGAGGCTAGTAGCAGCATGATGAGTGGATTTAGGTACGACGATTCTAAGTGAAATAAGTCACACAGAAAAAGACACTTATCATAAGATATCACTTATAGAGGGAATGTAAAAACCGCTACACTTGAACTGAATTACAAAACAGAACAGAGTCACACGTTTAGAAAACACACTATGGCTGCTTAACGGGAAAGGTGAGGTGGGGTGATGCATAAAACAAGGGTTTCAAATTAGCTCAGATACCGTTCCATAAACCCAATATGTAATAGACAAGACCTACTCCTTGCTCAGTGAACTGGACTCAACACCCCCTATTCACCGCACAAGAATATATCTGACTAGTAAGAAACTTAAAACCTATGTATTGATATCTCTCTGTAAGTGAGTCAAGTGGGTGTAAAGCGGCATAAACACAGCAGTGAAAAGCAGCTAAACCCCATTATAAAAATCAATTACTTTTAAAAACCCGTGAAACAAAGACAGTGAAAGAGAGAGAAATGCTTACAAAATTCGTTCAGGGGCTGTGATGCAACCTGGATTGACCATACCTAGACCCACAGCTGGGTGAGACATAAGGGTGGACACTCTTGGGGCTGAGAGGTTTGGTGAGGTTGGGTGAGCAAACGCAGACCCTTTCAAGTAATACTGCGTGGTACCCATCCCATGGGTCCCAAATCTCCAGGTTCAAGGGCACCTTCCTACATCGAAAACTTGCATGAGAAACCCAGAAGATGGTACACCATGTGATCGGGAAAGGTTTCTAAAACGCACCTCATTTCTCATCTCCTTGTGCTCGGGTTCGCCATTCCAGCCGCTTTACCAGCAATCTCCCTACTTGGAGGATCAGCACCTTTAACCTCCGGTTCCGAGAAGGTTGCAATTTGTCCTGAGGATGAACGGGAAGAGGGGGAAACCAATGAGAGACTAGATCTAGGTGTTGGGACAGGCACAGGTCACTCTATTTTCCCATCAGGAAGAAGAAATAACCACAGGCTCAGCCTGCCACCCGGAACCAGAATAGGGCTTGAAGCAATCCTGAGCTTTTGCGGCCAGCTCCCACAAAAGCGAGTTGAAAAATGGAGCTCAGGGGCACTGCAATTCACAAACCTGCAGAGTTATAAATGGTAACTCTCGTCCACAAATATACTGAGGGAAGGCAACGAAGAGGATTTGAAAGCAAGGCAGAATTGCAGGAAACAGATTTCAGGAGGTAGTTTCAAATCGCCTTGAAAGCACATGAAAAGCGGCAAAACGTCGACAATGATGCCCTTGGCCAAAAAGGGCGTATGCGTTTTTTCCTGAATATATTCAGGAAAAAACGCATACGCCCTTTTTGGCCAACCAAGCAAGCTGGAAAGGCAAATCAGCGCTACAAAGAAGGCTCGCTTCCTGTCGGTCAAAAGGGCCATGCTGAAAAAAGTGTAAAAACCAGAAATGCAGGACAGGCCATGGAGAAATGGGAGCCTTGCTACGCTGATGGGCGGGTTATAAATTGCCAACAGCCACTCTGGAGAAGTGTACGGTGTGTCGTGAAACATCTAAAAAACACAGCTTAGAGAGCATAGGGCACTTCCGCTCATGGGCGTATAAATTGGGAAAACTAAAAATCAGCAAGACACAGGCACCCCAAAGTTTAGGGCTGCTCTGTTGACAAGAACCTCCACTTCATTACACCTAAAATATCCCAGGAAAGAGAAAAACGGATAAAGAAGTTGTGGTCCTTATGTACAATGGAATATCACTCAGCCATGAAATCAATGTCATGAGGCTAGTAGCAGCATGATGGGTGGATTTAGGTACGACGATTCTAAGTGAAATAAGTCACACAGAAAAAGACACTTATCATAAGATATCACTTATAGAAGGAATGTAAAAACCGCTACACTTGAACTGAATTACAAAACAGAACAGAGTCACACGTTTAGAAAACACACTATGGCTGCTTAACGGGAAAGGTGAGGTGGGGTGATGCATAAAACAAGGGTTTCAAATTAGCTCAGATACCGTTCCATAAACCCAATATGTAATAGACAAGACCTACTCCTTGCTCAGTGAACTGGACTCAACACCCCCTATTCACCGCACAAGAATATATCTGACTAGTAAGAAACTTAAAACCTATGTATTGATATCTCTCTGTAAGTGAGTCAAGTGGGTGTAAAGCGGCATAAACACAGCAGTGAAAAGCAGCTAAACCCCATTATAAAAATCAATTACTTTTAAAAACCCGTGAAACAAAGACAGTGAAAGAGAGAGAAATGCTTACAAAATTCGTTCAGGGGCTGTGATGCAACCTGGATTGACCATACCTAGACCCACAGCTGGGTGAGACATAAGGGTGGACACTCTTGGGGCTGAGAGGTTTGGTGAGGTTGGGTGAGCAAACGCAGACCCTTTCAAGTAATACTGCGTGGTACCCATCCCATGGGTCCCAAATCTCCAGGTTCAAGGGCACCTTCCTACATCGAAAACTTGCATGAGAAACCCAGAAGATGGTACACCATGTGATCGGGAAAGGTTTCTAAAACGCACCTCATTTCTCATCTCCTTGTGCTCGGGTTCGCCATTCCAGCCGCTTTACCAGCAATCTCCCTACTTGGAGGATCAGCACCTTTAACCTCCGGTTCCGAAAAGGTTGCAATTTGTCCTGAGGATGAACGGGAAGAGGGGGAAACCAATGAGAGACTAGATCTAGGTGTTGGGACAGGCACAGGTCACTCTATTTTCCCATCAGGAAGAAGAAATAACCACAGGCTCAGCCTGCCACCCGGAACCAGAATAGGGCTTGAAGCAATCCTGAGCTTTTGCGGCCAGCTCCCACAAAAGCGAGTTGAAAAATGGAGCTCAGGGGCACTGCAATTCACAAACCTGCAGAGTTATAAATGGTAACTCTCGTCCACAAATATACTGAGGGAAGGCAACGAAGAGGATTTGAAAGCAAGGCAGAATTGCAGGAAACAGATTTCAGGAGGTAGTTTCAAATCGCCTTGAAAGCACATGAAAAGCGGCAAAACGTCGACAATGATGCCCTTGGCCAAAAAGGGCGTATGCGTTTTTTCCTGAATATATTCAGGAAAAAACGCATACGCCCTTTTTGGCCAACCAAGCAAGCTGGAAAGGCAAATCAGCGCTACAAAGAAGGCTCGCTTCCTGTCGGTCAAAAGGGCCATGCTGAAAAAAGTGTAAAAACCAGAAATGCAGGACAGGCCATGGAGAAATGGGAGCCTTGCTACGCTGATGGGCGGGTTATAAATTGCCAACAGCCACTCTGGAGAAGTGTACGGTGTGTCGTGAAACATCTAAAAAACACAGCTTAGAGAGCATAGGGCACTTCCGCTCATGGGCGTATAAATTGGGAAAACTAAAAATCAGCAAGACACAGGCACCCCAAAGTTTAGGGCTGCTCTGTTGACAAGAACCTCCACTTCATTACACCTAAAATATCCCAGGAAAGAGAAAAACGGATAAAGAAGTTGTGGTCCTTATGTACAATGGAATATCACTCAGCCATGAAATCAATGTCATGAGGCTAGTAGCAGCATGATGGGTGGATTTAGGTACGACGATTCTAAGTGAAATAAGTCACACAGAAAAAGACACTTATCATAAGATATCACTTATAGAAGGAATGTAAAAACCGCTACACTTGAACTGAATTACAAAACAGAACAGAGTCACACGTTTAGAAAACACACTATGGCTGCTTAACGGGAAAGGTGAGGTGGGGTGATGCATAAAACAAGGGTTTCAAATTAGCTCAGATACCGTTCCATAAACCCAATATGTAATAGACAAGACCTACTCCTTGCTCAGTGAACTGGACTCAACACGCCCTATTCACCGCACAAGAATATATCTGACTAGTAAGAAACTTAAAACCTATGTATTGATATCTCTCTGTAAGTGAGTCAAGTGGGTGTAAAGCGGCATAAACACAGCAGTGAAAAGCAGCTAAACCCCATTATAAAAATCAATTACTTTTAAAAACCCGTGAAACAAAGACAGTGAAAGAGAGAGAAATGCTTACAAAATTCGTTCAGGGGCTGTGATGCAACCTGGATTGACCATACCTAGACCCACAGCTGGGTGAGACATAAGGGTGGACACTCTTGGGGCTGAGAGGTTTGGTGAGGTTGGGTGAGCAAACGCAGACCCTTTCAAGTAATACTGCGTGGTACCCATCCCATGGGTCCCAAATCTCCAGGTTCAAGGGCACCTTCCTACATCGAAAACTTGCATGAGAAACCCAGAAGATGGTACACCATGTGATCGGGAAAGGTTTCTAAAACGCACCTCATTTCTCATCTCCTTGTGCTCGGGTTCGCCATTCCAGCCGCTTTACCAGCAATCTCCCTACTTGGAGGATCAGCACCTTTAACCTCCGGTTCCGAAAAGGTTGCAATTTGTCCTGAGGATGAACGGGAAGAGGGGGAAACCAATGAGAGACTAGATCTAGGTGTTGGGACAGGCACAGGTCACTCTATTTTCCCATCAGGAAGAAGAAATAACCACAGGCTCAGCCTGCCACCCGGAACCAGAATAGGGCTTGAAGCAATCCTGCGCTTTTGCGGCCAGCTCCCACAAAAGCGAGTTGAAAAATGGAGCTCAGGGGCACTGCAATTCACAAACCTGCAGAGTTATAAATGGTAACTCTCGTCCACAAATATACTGAGGGAAGGCAACGAAGAGGATTTGAAAGCAAGGCAGAATTGCAGGAAACAGATTTCAGGAGGTAGGTTCGAATCGCCTTGAAAGCACATGAAAAGCGGCAAAACGTCGACAATGATGCCCTTGGCCAGAAAGGGCGTATGCGTTTTTTCCTGAATATATTCAGGAAAAAACGCATACGCCCTTTTTGGCCAACCAAGCAAGCTGGAAAGGCAAATCAGCGCTACAAAGAAGGCTCGCTTCCTGTCCGTCAAAAGGGCCATGCTGAAAAAAGTGTAAAAACCAGAAATGCAGGACAGGCCATGGAGAAATGGGAGCCTTGCTACGCTGATGGGCGGGTTATAAATTGCCAACAGCCACTCTGGAGAAGTGTACGGTGTGTCGTGAAACATCTAAAAAACACAGCTTAGAGAGCATAGGGCACTTCCGCTCATGGGCGTATAAATTGGGAAAACTAAAAATCAGCAAGACACAGGCACCCCAAAGTTTAGGGCTGCTCTGTTGACAAGAACCTCCACTTCATTACACCTAAAATATCCCAGGAAAGAGAAAAACGGATAAAGAAGTTGTGGTCCTTATGTACAATGGAATATCACTCAGCCATGAAATCAATGTCATGAGGCTAGTAGCAGCATGATGGGTGGATTTAGGTACGACGATTCTAAGTGAAATAAGTCACACAGAAAAAGACACTTATCATAAGATATCACTTATAGAGGGAATGTAAAAACCGCTACACTTGAACTGAATTACAAAACAGAACAGAGTCACACGTTTAGAAAACACACTATGGCTGCTTAACGGGAAAGGTGAGGTGGGGTGATGCATAAAACAAGGGTTTCAAATTAGCTCAGATACCGTTCCATAAACCCAATATGTAATAGACAAGACCTACTCCTTGCTCAGTGAACTGGACTCAACACCCCCTATTCACCGCACAAGAATATATCTGACTAGTAAGAAACTTAAAACCTATGTATTGATATCTCTCTGTAAGTGAGTCAAGTGGGTGTAAAGCGGCATAAACACAGCAGTGAAAAGCAGCTAAACCCCATTATAAAAATCAATTACTTTTAAAAACCCGTGAAACAAAGACAGTGAAAGAGAGAGAAATGCTTACAAAATTCGTTCAGGGGCTGTGATGCAACCTGGATTGACCATACCTAGACCCACAGCTGGGTGAGACATAAGGGTGGACACTCTTGGGGCTGAGAGGTTTGGTGAGGTTGGGTGAGCAAACGCAGACCCTTTCAAGTAATACTGCGTGGTACCCATCCCATGGGTCCCAAATCTCCAGGTTCAAGGGCACCTTCCTACATCGAAAACTTGCATGAGAAACCCAGAAGATGGTACACCATGTGATCAGGAAAGGTTTCTAAAACGCACCTCATTTCTCATCTCCTTGTGCTCAGGTTCGCCATTCCAGCCGCTTTACCAGCAATCTCCCTACTTGAAGGATCAGCACCTTTAACCTCCGGATCCGAAAAGGTTGCAATTTGTCCTGAGGATGAACGGGAAGAGGGGGAAACCAATGAGAGACTAGATCTAGGTGTTGGGACAGGCACAGGTCACTCTATTTTCCCATCAGGAAGAAGAAATAACCACAGGCTCAGCCTGCCACCCAGAACCAGAATAGGGCTTGAAGCAATCCTGCGCTTTTGCGGCCAGCTCCCACAAAAGCGAGTTGAAAAATGGAGCTCAGGGGCACTGCAATTCACAAACCTGCAGAGTTATAAATGGTAACTCTCGTCCACAAATATACTGAGGGAAGGCAACGAAGAGGATTTGAAAGCAAGGCAGAATTGCAGGAAACAGATTTCAGGAGGTAGGTTCGAATCGCCTTGAAAGCACATGAAAAGCGGCAAAACGTCGACAATGATGCCCTTGGCCAGAAAGGGCGTATGCGTTTTTTCCTGAATATATTCAGGAAAAAACGCATACGCCCTTTTTGGCCAACCAAGCAAGCTGGAAAGGCAAATCAGCGCTACAAAGAAGGCTCGCTTCCTGTCCGTCAAAAGGGCCATGCTGAAAAAAGTGTAAAAACCAGAAATGCAGGACAGGCCATGGAGAAATGGGAGCCTTGCTACGCTGATGGGCGGGTTATAAATTGCCAACAGCCACTCTGGAGAAGTGTACGGTGTGTCGTGAAACATCTAAAAAACACAGCTTAGAGAGCATAGGGCACTTCCGCTCATGGGCGTATAAATTGGGAAAACTAAAAATCAGCAAGACACAGGCACCCCAAAGTTTAGGGCTGCTCTGTTGACAAGAACCTCCACTTCATTACACCTAAAATATCCCAGGAAAGAGAAAAACGGATAAAGAAGTTGTGGTCCTTATGTACAATGGAATATCACTCAGCCATGAAATCAATGTCATGAGGCTAGTAGCAGCATGATGGGTGGATTTAGGTACGACGATTCTAAGTGAAATAAGTCACACAGAAAAAGACACTTATCATAAGATATCACTTATAGAAGGAATGTAAAAACCGCTACACTTGAACTGAATTACAAAACAGAACAGAGTCACACGTTTAGAAAACACACTATGGCTGCTTAAGGGGAAAGGTGAGGTGGGGTGATGCATAAAACAAGGGTTTCAAATTAGCTCAGATACCGTTCCATAAACCCAATATGTAATAGACAAGACCTACTCCTTGCTCAGTGAACTGGACTCAACACGCCCTATTCACCGCACAAGAATATATCTGACTAGTAAGAAACTTAAAACCTATGTATTGATATCTCTCTGTAAGTGAGTCAAGTGGGTGTAAAGCGGCATAAACACAGCAGTGAAAAGCAGCTAAACCCCATTATAAAAATCAATTACTTTTAAAAACCCGTGAAACAAAGACAGTGAAAGAGAGAGAAATGCTTACAAAATTCGTTCAGGGGCTGTGATGCAACCTGGATTGACCATACCTAGACCCACAGCTGGGTGAGACATAAGGGTGGACACTCTTGGGGCTGAGAGGTTTGGTGAGGTTGGGTGAGCAAACGCAGACCCTTTCAAGTAATACTGCGTGGTACCCATCCCATGGGTCCCAAATCTCCAGGTTCAAGGGCACCTTCCTACATCGAAAACTTGCATGAGAAACCCAGAAGATGGTACACCATGTGATCGGGAAAGGTTTCTAAAACGCACCTCATTTCTCATCTCCTTGTGCTCGGGTTCGCCATTCCAGCCGCTTTACCAGCAATCTCCCTACTTGGAGGATCAGCACCTTTAACCTCCGGTTCCGAAAAGGTTGCAATTTGTCCTGAGGATGAACGGGAAGAGGGGGAAACCAATGAGAGACTAGATCTAGGTGTTGGGACAGGCACAGGTCACTCTATTTTCCCATCAGGAAGAAGAAATAACCACAGGCTCAGCCTGCCACCCGGAACCAGAATAGGGCTTGAAGCAATCCTGCGCTTTTGCGGCCAGCTCCCACAAAAGCGAGTTGAAAAATGGAGCTCAGGGGCACTGCAATTCACAAACCTGCAGAGTTATAAATGGTAACTCTCGTCCACAAATATACTGAGGGAAGGCAACGAAGAGGATTTGAAAGCAAGGCAGAATTGCAGGAAACAGATTTCAGGAGGTAGGTTCGAATCGCCTTGAAAGCACATGAAAAGCGGCAAAACGTCGACAATGATGCCCTTGGCCAGAAAGGGCGTATGCGTTTTTTCCTGAATATATTCAGGAAAAAACGCATACGCCCTTTTTGGCCAACCAAGCAAGCTGGAAAGGCAAATCAGCGCTACAAAGAAGGCTCGCTTCCTGTCCGTCAAAAGGGCCATGCTGAAAAAAGTGTAAAAACCAGAAATGCAGGACAGGCCATGGAGAAATGGGAGCCTTGCTACACTGATGGGCGGGTTATAAATTGCCAACAGCCACTCTGGAGAAGTGTACGGTGTGTCGTGAAACATCTAAAAAACACAGCTTAGAGAGCATAGGGCACTTCCGCTCATGGGCGTATAAATTGGGAAAACTAAAAATCAGCAAGACACAGGCACCCCAAAGTTTAGGGCTGCTCTGTTGACAAGAACCTCCACTTCATTACACCTAAAATATCCCAGGAAAGAGAAAAACGGATAAAGAAGTTGTGGTCCTTATGTACAATGGAATATCACTCAGCCATGAAATCAATGTCATGAGGCTAGTAGCAGCATGATGGGTGGATTTAGGTACGACGATTCTAAGTGAAATAAGTCACACAGAAAAAGACACTTATCATAAGATATCACTTATAGAGGGAATGTAAAAACCGCTACACTTGAACTGAATTACAAAACAGAACAGAGTCACACGTTTAGAAAACACACTATGGCTGCTTAACGGGAAAGGTGAGGTGGGGTGATGCATAAAACAAGGGTTTCAAATTAGCTCAGATACCGTTCCATAAACCCAATATGTAATAGACAAGACCTACTCCTTGCTCAGTGAACTGGACTCAACACCCCCTATTCACCGCACAAGAATATATCTGACTAGTAAGAAACTTAAAACCTATGTATTGATATCTCTCTGTAAGTGAGTCAAGTGGGTGTAAAGCGGCATAAACACAGCAGTGAAAAGCAGCTAAACCCCATTATAAAAATCAATTACTTTTAAAAACCCGTGAAACAAAGACAGTGAAAGAGAGAGAAATGCTTACAAAATTCGTTCAGGGGCTGTGATGCAACCTGGATTGACCATACCTAGACCCACAGCTGGGTGAGACATAAGGGTGGACACTCTTGGGGCTGAGAGGTTTGGTGAGGTTGGGTGAGCAAACGCAGACCCTTTCAAGTAATACTGCGTGGTACCCATCCCATGGGTCCCAAATCTCCAGGTTCAAGGGCACCTTCCTACATCGAAAACTTGCATGAGAAACCCAGAAGATGGTACACCATGTGATCGGGAAAGGTTTCTAAAACGCACCTCATTTCTCATCTCCTTGTGCTCGGGTTCGCCATTCCAGCCGCTTTACCAGCAATCTCCCTACTTGGAGGATCAGCACCTTTAACCTCCGGTTCCGAAAAGGTTGCAATTTGTCCTGAGGATGAACGGGAAGAGGGGGAAACCAATGAGAGACTAGATCTAGGTGTTGGGACAGGCACAGGTCACTCTATTTTCCCATCAGGAAGAAGAAATAACCACAGGCTCAGCCTGCCACCCGGAACCAGAATAGGGCTTGAAGCAATCCTGAGCTTTTGCGGCCAGCTCCCACAAAAGCGAGTTGAAAAATGGAGCTCAGGGGCACTGCAATTCACAAACCTGCAGAGTTATAAATGGTAACTCTCGTCCACAAATATACTGAGGGAAGGCAACGAAGAGGATTTGCAAGCAAGGCAGAATTGCAGGAAACAGATTTCAGGAGGTAGATTCGAATCGCCTTGAAAGCACATGAAAAGCGGCAAAACGTCGACAATGATGCCCTTGGCCAGAAAGGGCGTATGCGTTTTTTCCTGAATATATTCAGAAAAAAACGCATACGCCCTTTTTGGCCAACCAAGCAAGCTGGAAAGGCAAATCAGCGCTACAAAGAAGGCTCGCTTCCTGTCCGTCAAAAGGGCCATTCTGAAAAAAGTGTAAAAACCAGAAATGCAGGACAGGCCATGGAGAAATGGGAGCCTTGCTACGCTGATGGGCGGGTTATAAATTGCCAACAGCCACTCTGGAGAAGTGTACGGTGTGTCCTGAAACATCTAAAAAACACAGCTTAGAGAGCATAGGGCACTTCCGCTCATGGGCGTATAAATTGGGAAAACTAAAAATCAGCAAGACACAGGCACCCCAAAGTTTAGGGCTGCTCTGTTGACAAGAACCTCCACTTCATTACACCTTAAATATCCAAGGAAAGAGAAAAACGTATAAAGAAGTTGTGGTCCTTATGTACAATGGAATATCACTCAGCCATGAAATCAATGTCATGAGGCTAGTAGCAGCATGATGAGTGGATTTAGGTACGACGATTCTAAGTGAAATAAGTCACACAGAAAAAGACACTTATCATAAGATATCACTTATAGAGGGAATGTAAAAACCGCTACACTTGAACTGAATTACAAAACAGAACAGAGTCACACGTTTAGAAAACACACTATGGCTGCTTAACGGGAAAGGTGAGGTGGGGTGATGCATAAAACAAGGGTTTCAAATTAGCTCAGATACCGTTCCATAAACCCAATATGTAATAGACAAGACCTACTCCTTGCTCAGTGAACTGGACTCAACACCCCCTATTCACCGCACAAGAATATATCTGACTAGTAAGAAACTTAAAACCTATGTATTGATATCTCTCTGTAAGTGAGTCAAGTGGGTGTAAAGCGGCATAAACACAGCAGTGAAAAGCAGCTAAACCCCATTATAAAAATCAATTACTTTTAAAAACCCGTGAAACAAAGACAGTGAAAGAGAGAGAAATGCTTACAAAATTCGTTCAGGGGCTGTGATGCAACCTGGATTGACCATACCTAGACCCACAGCTGGGTGAGACATAAGGGTGGACACTCTTGGGGCTGAGAGGTTTGGTGAGGTTGGGTGAGCAAACGCAGACCCTTTCAAGTAATACTGCGTGGTACCCATCCCATGGGTCCCAAATCTCCAGGTTCAAGGGCACCTTCCTACATCGAAAACTTGCATGAGAAACCCAGAAGATGGTACACCATGTGATCGGGAAAGGTTTCTAAAACGCACCTCATTTCTCATCTCCTTGTGCTCGGGTTCGCCATTCCAGCCGCTTTACCAGCAATCTCCCTACTTGGAGGATCAGCACCTTTAACCTCCGGTTCCGAAAAGGTTGCAATTTGTCCTGAGGATGAACGGGAAGAGGGGGAAACCAATGAGAGACTAGATCTAGGTGTTGGGACAGGCACAGGTCACTCTATTTTCCCATCAGGAAGAAGAAATAACCACAGGCTCAGCCTGCCACCCGGAACCAGAATAGGGCTTGAAGCAATCCTGAGCTTTTGCGGCCAGCTCCCACAAAAGCGAGTTGAAAAATGGAGCTCAGGGGCACTGCAATTCACAAACCTGCAGAGTTATAAATGGTAACTCTCGTCCACAAATATACTGAGGGAAGGCAACGAAGAGGATTTGCAAGCAAGGCAGAATTGCAGGAAACAGATTTCAGGAGGTAGATTCGAATCGCCTTGAAAGCACATGAAAAGCGGCAAAACGTCGACAATGATGCCCTTGGCCAGAAAGGGCGTATGCGTTTTTTCCTGAATATATTCAGAAAAAAACGCATACGCCCTTTTTGGCCAACCAAGCAAGCTGGAAAGGCAAATCAGCGCTACAAAGAAGGCTCGCTTCCTGTCCGTCAAAAGGGCCATTCTGAAAAAAGTGTAAAAACCAGAAATGCAGGACAGGCCATGGAGAAATGGGAGCCTTGCTACGCTGATGGGCGGGTTATAAATTGCCAACAGCCACTCTGGAGAAGTGTACGGTGTGTCCTGAAACATCTAAAAAACACAGCTTAGAGAGCATAGGGCACTTCCGCTCATGGGCGTATAAATTGGGAAAACTAAAAATCAGCAAGACACAGGCACCCCAAAGTTTAGCGCTGCTCTGTTGACAAGAACCTCCACTTCATTACACCTTAAATATCCAAGGAAAGAGAAAAACGTATAAAGAAGTTGTGGTCCTTATGTACAATGGAATATCACTCAGCCATGAAATCAATGTCATGAGGCTAGTAGCAGCATGATGAGTGGATTTAGGTACGACGATTCTAAGTGAAATAAGTCACACAGAAAAAGACACTTATCATAAGATATCACTTATAGAGGGAATGTAAAAACCGCTACACTTGAACTGAATTACAAAACAGAACAGAGTCACACGTTTAGAAAACACACTATGGCTGCTTAACGGGAAAGGTGAGGTGGGGTGATGCATAAAACAAGGGTTTCAAATTAGCTCAGATACCGTTCCATAAACCCAATATGTAATAGACAAGACCTACTCCTTGCTCAGTGAACTGGACTCAACACCCCCTATTCACCGCACAAGAATATATCTGACTAGTAAGAAACTTAAAACCTATGTATTGATATCTCTCTGTAAGTGAGTCAAGTGGGTGTAAAGCGGCATAAACACAGCAGTGAAAAGCAGCTAAACCCCATTATAAAAATCAATTACTTTTAAAAACCCGTGAAACAAAGACAGTGAAAGAGAGAGAAATGCTTACAAAATTCGTTCAGGGGCTGTGATGCAACCTGGATTGACCATACCTAGACCCACAGCTGGGTGAGACATAAGGGTGGACACTCTTGGGGCTGAGAGGTTTGGTGAGGTTGGGTGAGCAAACGCAGACCCTTTCAAGTAATACTGCGTGGTACCCATCCCATGGGTCCCAAATCTCCAGGTTCAAGGGCACCTTCCTACATCGAAAACTTGCATGAGAAACCCAGAAGATGGTACACCATGTGATCGGGAAAGGTTTCTAAAACGCACCTCATTTCTCATCTCCTTGTGCTCGGGTTCGCCATTCCAGCCGCTTTACCAGCAATCTCCCTACTTGGAGGATCAGCACCTTTAACCTCCGGTTCCGAAAAGGTTGCAATTTGTCCTGAGGATGAACGGGAAGAGGGGGAAACCAATGAGAGACTAGATCTAGGTGTTGGGACAGGCACAGGTCACTCTATTTTCCCATCAGGAAGAAGAAATAACCACAGGCTCAGCCTGCCACCCGGAACCAGAATAGGGCTTGAAGCAATCCTGAGCTTTTGCGGCCAGCTCCCACAAAAGCGAGTTGAAAAATGGAGCTCAGGGGCACTGCAATTCACAAACCTGCAGAGTTATAAATGGTAACTCTCGTCCACAAATATACTGAGGGAAGGCAACGAAGAGGATTTGAAAGCAAGGCAGAATTGCAGGAAACAGATTTCAGGAGGTAGTTTCAAATCGCCTTGAAAGCACATGAAAAGCGGCAAAACGTCGACAATGATGCCCTTGGCCAAAAAGGGCGTATGCGTTTTTTCCTGAATATATTCAGGAAAAAACGCATACGCCCTTTTTGGCCAACCAAGCAAGCTGGAAAGGCAAATCAGCGCTACAAAGAAGGCTCGCTTCCTGTCGGTCAAAAGGGCCATGCTGAAAAAAGTGTAAAAACCAGAAATGCAGGACAGGCCATGGAGAAATGGGAGCCTTGCTACGCTGATGGGCGGGTTATAAATTGCCAACAGCCACTCTGGAGAAGTGTACGGTGTGTCGTGAAACATCTAAAAAACACAGCTTAGAGAGCATAGGGCACTTCCGCTCATGGGCGTATAAATTGGGAAAACTAAAAATCAGCAAGACACAGGCACCCCAAAGTTTAGGGCTGCTCTGTTGACAAGAACCTCCACTTCATTACACCTAAAATATCCCAGGAAAGAGAAAAACGGATAAAGAAGTTGTGGTCTTTATGTACAATGGAATATCACTCAGCCATGAAATCAATGTCATGAGGCTAGTAGCAGCATGATGGGTGGATTTAGGTACGACGATTCTAAGTGAAATAAGTCACACAGAAAAAGACACTTATCATAAGATATCACTTATAGAAGGAATGTAAAAACCGCTACACTTGAACTGAATTACAAAACAGAACAGAGTCACACGTTTAGAAAACACACTATGGCTGCTTAACGGGAAAGGTGAGGTGGGGTGATGCATAAAACAAGGGTTTCAAATTAGCTCAGATACCGTTCCATAAACCCAATATGTAATAGACAAGACCTACTCCTTGCTCAGTGAACTGGACTCAACACGCCCTATTCACCGCACAAGAATATATCTGACTAGTAAGAAACTTAAAACCTATGTATTGATATCTCTCTGTAAGTGAGTCAAGTGGGTGTAAAGCGGCATAAACACAGCAGTGAAAAGCAGCTAAACCCCATTATAAAAATCAATTACTTTTAAAAACCCGTGAAACAAAGACAGTGAAAGAGAGAGAAATGCTTACAAAATTCGTTCAGGGGCTGTGATGCAACCTGGATTGACCATACCTAGACCCACAGCTGGGTGAGACATAAGGGTGGACACTCTTGGGGCTGAGAGGTTTGGTGAGGTTGGGTGAGCAAACGCAGACCCTTTCAAGTAATACTGCGTGGTACCCATCCCATGGGTCCCAAATCTCCAGGTTCAAGGGCACCTTCCTACATCGAAAACTTGCATGAGAAACCCAGAAGATGGTACACCATGTGATCGGGAAAGGTTTCTAAAACGCACCTCATTTCTCATCTCCTTGTGCTCGGGTTCGCCATTCCAGCCGCTTTACCAGCAATCTCCCTACTTGGAGGATCAGCACCTTTAACCTCCGGTTCCGAAAAGGTTGCAATTTGTCCTGAGGATGAACGGGAAGAGGGGGAAACCAATGAGAGACTAGATCTAGGTGTTGGGACAGGCACAGGTCACTCTATTTTCCCATCAGGAAGAAGAAATAACCACAGGCTCAGCCTGCCACCCGGAACCAGAATAGGGCTTGAAGCAATCCTGCGCTTTTGCGGCCAGCTCCCACAAAAGCGAGTTGAAAAATGGAGCTCAGGGGCACTGCAATTCACAAACCTGCAGAGTTATAAATGGTAACTCTCGTCCACAAATATACTGAGGGAAGGCAACGAAGAGGATTTGCAAGCAAGGCAGAATTGCAGGAAACAGATTTCAGGAGGTAGATTCGAATCGCCTTGAAAGCACATGAAAAGCGGCAAAACGTCGACAATGATGCCCTTGGCCAGAAAGGGCGTATGCGTTTTTTCCTGAATATATTCAGAAAAAAACGCATACGCCCTTTTTGGCCAACCAAGCAAGCTGGAAAGGCAAATCAGCGCTACAAAGAAGGCTCGCTTCCTGTCCGTCAAAAGGGCCATTCTGAAAAAAGTGTAAAAACCAGAAATGCAGGACAGGCCATGGAGAAATGGGAGCCTTGCTACGCTGATGGGCGGGTTATAAATTGCCAACAGCCACTCTGGAGAAGTGTACGGTGTGTCCTGAAACATCTAAAAAACACAGCTTAGAGAGCATAGGGCACTTCCGCTCATGGGCGTATAAATTGGGAAAACTAAAAATCAGCAAGACACAGGCACCCCAAAGTTTAGGGCTGCTCTGTTGACAAGAACCTCCACTTCATTACACCTTAAATATCCAAGGAAAGAGAAAAACGTATAAAGAAGTTGTGGTCCTTATGTACAATGGAATATCACTCAGCCATGAAATCAATGTCATGAGGCTAGTAGCAGCATGATGAGTGGATTTAGGTACGACGATTCTAAGTGAAATAAGTCACACAGAAAAAGACACTTATCATAAGATATCACTTATAGAGGGAATGTAAAAACCGCTACACTTGAACTGAATTACAAAACAGAACAGAGTCACACGTTTAGAAAACACACTATGGCTGCTTAACGGGAAAGGTGAGGTGGGGTGATGCATAAAACAAGGGTTTCAAATTAGCTCAGATACCGTTCCATAAACCCAATATGTAATAGACAAGACCTACTCCTTGCTCAGTGAACTGGACTCAACACCCCCTATTCACCGCACAAGAATATATCTGACTAGTAAGAAACTTAAAACCTATGTATTGATATCTCTCTGTAAGTGAGTCAAGTGGGTGTAAAGCGGCATAAACACAGCAGTGAAAAGCAGCTAAACCCCATTATAAAAATCAATTACTTTTAAAAACCCGTGAAACAAAGACAGTGAAAGAGAGAGAAATGCTTACAAAATTCGTTCAGGGGCTGTGATGCAACCTGGATTGACCATACCTAGACCCACAGCTGGGTGAGACATAAGGGTGGACACTCTTGGGGCTGAGAGGTTTGGTGAGGTTGGGTGAGCAAACGCAGACCCTTTCAAGTAATACTGCGTGGTACCCATCCCATGGGTCCCAAATCTCCAGGTTCAAGGGCACCTTCCTACATCGAAAACTTGCATGAGAAACCCAGAAGATGGTACACCATGTGATCGGGAAAGGTTTCTAAAACGCACCTCATTTCTCATCTCCTTGTGCTCGGGTTCGCCATTCCAGCCGCTTTACCAGCAATCTCCCTACTTGGAGGATCAGCACCTTTAACCTCCGGTTCCGAAAAGGTTGCAATTTGTCCTGAGGATGAACGGGAAGAGGGGGAAACCAATGAGAGACTAGATCTAGGTGTTGGGACAGGCACAGGTCACTCTATTTTCCCATCAGGAAGAAGAAATAACCACAGGCTCAGCCTGCCACCCGGAACCAGAATAGGGCTTGAAGCAATCCTGAGCTTTTGCGGCCAGCTCCCACAAAAGCGAGTTGAAAAATGGAGCTCAGGGGCACTGCAATTCACAAACCTGCAGAGTTATAAATGGTAACTCTCGTCCACAAATATACTGAGGGAAGGCAACGAAGAGGATTTGAAAGCAAGGCAGAATTGCAGGAAACAGATTTCAGGAGGTAGTTTCAAATCGCCTTGAAAGCACATGAAAAGCGGCAAAACGTCGACAATGATGCCCTTGGCCAAAAAGGGCGTATGCGTTTTTTCCTGAATATATTCAGGAAAAAACGCATACGCCCTTTTTGGCCAACCAAGCAAGCTGGAAAGGCAAATCAGCGCTACAAAGAAGGCTCGCTTCCTGTCGGTCAAAAGGGCCATGCTGAAAAAAGTGTAAAAACCAGAAATGCAGGACAGGCCATGGAGAAATGGGAGCCTTGCTACGCTGATGGGCGGGTTATAAATTGCCAACAGCCACTCTGGAGAAGTGTACGGTGTGTCGTGAAACATCTAAAAAACACAGCTTAGAGAGCATAGGGCACTTCCGCTCATGGGCGTATAAATTGGGAAAACTAAAAATCAGCAAGACACAGGCACCCCAAAGTTTAGGGCTGCTCTGTTGACAAGAACCTCCACTTCATTACACCTAAAATATCCCAGGAAAGAGAAAAACGGATAAAGAAGTTGTGGTCTTTATGTACAATGGAATATCACTCAGCCATGAAATCAATGTCATGAGGCTAGTAGCAGCATGATGGGTGGATTTAGGTACGACGATTCTAAGTGAAATAAGTCACACAGAAAAAGACACTTATCATAAGATATCACTTATAGAAGGAATGTAAAAACCGCTACACTTGAACTGAATTACAAAACAGAACAGAGTCACACGTTTAGAAAACACACTATGGCTGCTTAACGGGAAAGGTGAGGTGGGGTGATGCATAAAACAAGGGTTTCAAATTAGCTCAGATACCGTTCCATAAACCCAATATGTAATAGACAAGACCTACTCCTTGCTCAGTGAACTGGACTCAACACGCCCTATTCACCGCACAAGAATATATCTGACTAGTAAGAAACTTAAAACCTATGTATTGATATCTCTCTGTAAGTGAGTCAAGTGGGTGTAAAGCGGCATAAACACAGCAGTGAAAAGCAGCTAAACCCCATTATAAAAATCAATTACTTTTAAAAACCCGTGAAACAAAGACAGTGAAAGAGAGAGAAATGCTTACAAAATTCGTTCAGGGGCTGTGATGCAACCTGGATTGACCATACCTAGACCCACAGCTGGGTGAGACATAAGGGTGGACACTCTTGGGGCTGAGAGGTTTGGTGAGGTTGGGTGAGCAAACGCAGACCCTTTCAAGTAATACTGCGTGGTACCCATCCCATGGGTCCCAAATCTCCAGGTTCAAGGGCACCTTCCTACATCGAAAACTTGCATGAGAAACCCAGAAGATGGTACACCATGTGATCGGGAAAGGTTTCTAAAACGCACCTCATTTCTCATCTCCTTGTGCTCGGGTTCGCCATTCCAGCCGCTTTACCAGCAATCTCCCTACTTGGAGGATCAGCACCTTTAACCTCCGGTTCCGAAAAGGTTGCAATTTGTCCTGAGGATGAACGGGAAGAGGGGGAAACCAATGAGAGACTAGATCTAGGTGTTGGGACAGGCACAGGTCACTCTATTTTCCCATCAGGAAGAAGAAATAACCACAGGCTCAGCCTGCCACCCGGAACCAGAATAGGGCTTGAAGCAATCCTGCGCTTTTGCGGCCAGCTCCCACAAAAGCGAGTTGAAAAATGGAGCTCAGGGGCACTGCAATTCACAAACCTGCAGAGTTATAAATGGTAACTCTCGTCCACAAATATACTGAGGGAAGGCAACGAAGAGGATTTGAAAGCAAGGCAGAATTGCAGGAAACAGATTTCAGGAGGTAGGTTCGAATCGCCTTGAAAGCACATGAAAAGCGGCAAAACGTCGACAATGATGCCCTTGGCCAGAAAGGGCGTATGCGTTTTTTCCTGAATATATTCAGAAAAAAACGCATACGCCCTTTTTGGCCAACCAAGCAAGCTGGAAAGGCAAATCAGCGCTACAAAGAAGGCTCGCTTCCTGTCCGTCAAAAGGGCCATGCTGAAAAAAGTGTAAAAACCAGAAATGCAGGACAGGCCATGGAGAAATGGGAGCCTTGCTACGCTGATGGGCGGGTTATAAATTGCCAACAGCCACTCTGGAGAAGTGTACGGTGTGTCGTGAAACATCTAAAAAACACAGCTTAGAGAGCATAGGGCACTTCCGCTCATGGGCGTATAAATTGGGAAAACTAAAAATCAGCAAGACACAGGCACCCCAAAGTTTAGGGCTGCTCTGTTGACAAGAACCTCCACTTCATTACACCTAAAATATCCCAGGAAAGAGAAAAACGGATAAAGAAGTTGTGGTCCTTATGTACAATGGAATATCACTCAGCCATGAAATCAATGTCATGAGGCTAGTAGCAGCATGATGGGTGGATTTAGGTACGACGATTCTAAGTGAAATAAGTCACACAGAAAAAGACACTTATCATAAGATATCACTTATAGAGGGAATGTAAAAACCGCTACACTTGAACTGAATTACAAAACAGAACAGAGTCACACGTTTAGAAAACACACTATGGCTGCTTAACGGGAAAGGTGAGGTGGGGTGATGCATAAAACAAGGGTTTCAAATTAGCTCAGATACCGTTCCATAAACCCAATATGTAATAGACAAGACCTACTCCTTGCTCAGTGAACTGGACTCAACACCCCCTATTCACCGCACAAGAATATATCTGACTAGTAAGAAACTTAAAACCTATGTATTGATATCTCTCTGTAAGTGAGTCAAGTGGGTGTAAAGCGGCATAAACACAGCAGTGAAAAGCAGCTAAACCCCATTATAAAAATCAATTACTTTTAAAAACCCGTGAAACAAAGACAGTGAAAGAGAGAGAAATGCTTACAAAATTCGTTCAGGGGCTGTGATGCAACCTGGATTGACCATACCTAGACCCACAGCTGGGTGAGACATAAGGGTGGACACTCTTGGGGCTGAGAGGTTTGGTGAGGTTGGGTGAGCAAACGCAGACCCTTTCAAGTAATACTGCGTGGTACCCATCCCATGGGTCCCAAATCTCCAGGTTCAAGGGCACCTTCCTACATCGAAAACTTGCATGAGAAACCCAGAAGATGGTACACCATGTGATCAGGAAAGGTTTCTAAAACGCACCTCATTTCTCATCTCCTTGTGCTCGGGTTCGCCATTCCAGCCGCTTTACCAGCAATCTCCCTACTTGAAGGATCAGCACCTTTAACCTCCGGTTCCGAAAGGGTTGCAATTTGTCCTGAGGATGAACGGGAAGAGGGGGAAACCAATGAGAGACTAGATCTAGGTGTTGGGACAGGCACAGGTCACTCTATTTTCCCATCAGGAAGAAGAAATAACCACAGGCTCAGCCTGCCACCCGGAACCAGAATAGGGCTTGAAGCAATCCTGCGCTTTTGCGGCCAGCTCCCACAAAAGCGAGTTGAAAAATGGAGCTCAGGGGCACTGCAATTCACAAACCTGCAGAGTTATAAATGGTAACTCTCGTCCACAAATATACTGAGGGAAGGCAACGAAGAGGATTTGAAAGCAAGGCAGAATTGCAGGAAACAGATTTCAGGAGGTAGGTTCGAATCGCCTTGAAAGCACATGAAAAGCGGCAAAACGTCGACAATGATGCCCTTGGCCAGAAAGGGCGTATGCGTTTTTTCCTGAATATATTCAGGAAAAAACGCATACGCCCTTTTTGGCCAACCAAGCAAGCTGGAAAGGCAAATCAGCGCTACAAAGAAGGCTCGCTTCCTGTCCGTCAAAAGGGCCATGCTGAAAAAAGTGTAAAAACCAGAAATGCAGGACAGGCCATGGAGAAATGGGAGCCTTGCTACGCTGATGGGCGGGTTATAAATTGCCAACAGCCACTCTGGAGAAGTGTACGGTGTGTCCTGAAACATCTAAAAAACACAGCTTAGAGAGCATAGGGCACTTCCGCTCATGGGCGTATAAATTGGGAAAACTAAAAATCAGCAAGACACAGGCACCCCAAAGTTTAGGGCTGCTCTGTTGACAAGAACCTCCACTTCATTACACCTAAAATATCCCAGGAAAGAGAAAAACGGATAAAGAAGTTGTGGTCCTTATGTACAATGGAATATCACTCAGCCATGAAATCAATGTCATGAGGCTAGTAGCAGCATGATGGGTGGATTTAGGTACGACGATTCTAAGTGAAATAAGTCACACAGAAAAAGACACTTATCATAAGATATCACTTATAGAAGGAATGTAAAAACCGCTACACTTGAACTGAATTACAAAACAGAACAGAGTCACACGTTTAGAAAACACACTATGGCTGCTTAAGGGGAAAGGTGAGGTGGGGTGATGCATAAAACAAGGGTTTCAAATTAGCTCAGATACCGTTCCATAAACCCAATATGTAATAGACAAGACCTACTCCTTGCTCAGTGAACTGGACTCAACACCCCCTATTCACCGCACAAGAATATATCTGACTAGTAAGAAACTTAAAACCTATGTATTGATATCTCTCTGTAAGTGAGTCAAGTGGGTGTAAAGCAGCATAAACACAGCAGTGAAAAGCAGCTAAACCCCATTATAAAAATCAATTACTTTTAAAAACCCGTGAAACAAAGACAGTGAAAGAGAGAGAAATGCTTACAAAATTCGTTCAGGGGCTGTGATGCAACCTGGATTGACCATACCTAGACCCACAGCTGGGTGAGACATAAGGGTGGACACTCTTGGGGCTGAGAGGTTTGGTGAGGTTGGGTGAGCAAACGCAGACCCTTTCAAGTAATACTGCGTGGTACCCATCCCATGGGTCCCAAATCTCCAGGTTCAAGGGCACCTTCCTACATCGAAAACTTGCATGAGAAACCCAGAAGATGGTACACCATGTGATCGGGAAAGGTTTCTAAAACGCACCTCATTTCTCATCTCCTTGTGCTCGGGTTCGCCATTCCAGCCGCTTTACCAGCAATCTCCCTACTTGGAGGATCAGCACCTTTAACCTCCGGTTCCGAAAAGGTTGCAATTTGTCCTGAGGATGAACGGGAAGAGGGGGAAACCAATGAGAGACTAGATCTAGGTGTTGGGACAGGCACAGGTCACTCTATTTTCCCATCAGGAAGAAGAAATAACCACAGGCTCAGCCTGCCACCCGGAACCAGAATAGGGCTTGAAGCAATCCTGCGCTTTTGCGGCCAGCTCCCACAAAAGCGAGTTGAAAAATGGAGCTCAGGGGCACTGCAATTCACAAACCTGCAGAGTTATAAATGGTAACTCTCGTCCACAAATATACTGAGGGAAGGCAACGAAGAGGATTTGAAAGCAAGGCAGAATTGCAGGAAACAGATTTCAGGAGGTAGGTTCGAATCGCCTTGAAAGCACATGAAAAGCGGCAAAACGTCGACAATGATGCCCTTGGCCAGAAAGGGCGTATGTGTTTTTTCCTGAATATATTCAGGAAAAAACGCATACGCCCTTTTTGGCCAACCAAGCAAGCTGGAAAGGCAAATCAGCGCTACAAAGAAGGCTCGCTTCCTGTCCGTCAAAAGGGCCATGCTGAAAAAAGTGTAAAAACCAGAAATGCAGGACAGGCCATGGAGAAATGGGAGCCTTGCTACACTGATGGGCGGGTTATAAATTGCCAACAGCCACTCTGGAGAAGTGTACGGTGTGTCGTGAAACATCTAAAAAACACAGCTTAGAGAGCATAGGGCACTTCCGCTCATGGGCGTATAAATTGGGAAAACTAAAAATCAGCAAGACACAGGCACCCCAAAGTTTAGGGCTGCTCTGTTGACAAGAACCTCCACTTCATTACACCTAAAATATCCCAGGAAAGAGAAAAACGGATAAAGAAGTTGTGGTCCTTATGTACAATGGAATATCACTCAGCCATGAAATCAATGTCATGAGGCTAGTAGCAGCATGATGGGTGGATTTAGGTACGACGATTCTAAGTGAAATAAGTCACACAGAAAAAGACACTTATCATAAGATATCACTTATAGAGGGAATGTAAAAACCGCTACACTTGAACTGAATTACAAAACAGAACAGAGTCACACGTTTAGAAAACACACTATGGCTGCTTAACGGGAAAGGTGAGGTGGGGTGATGCATAAAACAAGGGTTTCAAATTAGCTCAGATACCGTTCCATAAACCCAATATGTAATAGACAAGACCTACTCCTTGCTCAGTGAACTGGACTCAACACCCCCTATTCACCGCACAAGAATATATCTGACTAGTAAGAAACTTAAAACCTATGTATTGATATCTCTCTGTAAGTGAGTCAAGTGGGTGTAAAGCGGCATAAACACAGCAGTGAAAAGCAGCTAAACCCCATTATAAAAATCAATTACTTTTAAAAACCCGTGAAACAAAGACAGTGAAAGAGAGAGAAATGCTTACAAAATTCGTTCAGGGGCTGTGATGCAACCTGGATTGACCATACCTAGACCCACAGCTGGGTGAGACATAAGGGTGGACACTCTTGGGGCTGAGAGGTTTGGTGAGGTTGGGTGAGCAAACGCAGACCCTTTCAAGTAATACTGCGTGGTACCCATCCCATGGGTCCCAAATCTCCAGGTTCAAGGGCACCTTCCTACATCGAAAACTTGCATGAGAAACCCAGAAGATGGTACACCATGTGATCGGGAAAGGTTTCTAAAACGCACCTCATTTCTCATCTCCTTGTGCTCGGGTTCGCCATTCCAGCCGCTTTACCAGCAATCTCCCTACTTGGAGGATCAGCACCTTTAACCTCCGGTTCCGAAAAGGTTGCAATTTGTCCTGAGGATGAACGGGAAGAGGGGGAAACCAATGAGAGACTAGATCTAGGTGTTGGGACAGGCACAGGTCACTCTATTTTCCCATCAGGAAGAAGAAATAACCACAGGCTCAGCCTGCCACCCGGAACCAGAATAGGGCTTGAAGCAATCCTGAGCTTTTGCGGCCAGCTCCCACAAAAGCGAGTTGAAAAATGGAGCTCAGGGGCACTGCAATTCACAAACCTGCAGAGTTATAAATGGTAACTCTCGTCCACAAATATACTGAGGGAAGGCAACGAAGAGGATTTGAAAGCAAGGCAGAATTGCAGGAAACAGATTTCAGGAGGTAGATTCGAATCGCCTTGAAAGCACATGAAAAGCGGCAAAACGTCGACAATGATGCCCTTGGCCAGAAAGGGCGTATGCGTTTTTTCCTGAATATATTCAGAAAAAAACGCATACGCCCTTTTTGGCCAACCAAGCAAGCTGGAAAGGCAAATCAGCGCTACAAAGAAGGCTCGCTTCCTGTCCGTCAAAAGGGCCATGCTGAAAAAAGTGTAAAAACCAGCAATGCAGGACAGGCCATGGAGAAATGGGAGCCTTGCTACGCTGATGGGCGGGTTATAAATTGCCAACAGCCACTCTGGAGAAGTGTACGGTGTGTCCTGAAACATCTAAAAAACACAGCTTAGAGAGCATAGGGCACTTCCGCTCATGGGCGTATAAATTGGGAAAACTAAAAATCAGCAAGACACAGGCACCCCAAAGTTTAGGGCTGCTCTGTTGACAAGAACCTCCACTTCATTACACCTTAAATATCCAAGGAAAGAGAAAAACGTATAAAGAAGTTGTGGTCCTTATGTACAATGGAATATCACTCAGCCATGAAATCAATGTCATGAGGCTAGTAGCAGCATGATGAGTGGATTTAGGTACGACGATTCTAAGTGAAATAAGTCACACAGAAAAAGACACTTATCATAAGATATCACTTATAGAGGGAATGTAAAAACCGCTACACTTGAACTGAATTACAAAACAGAACAGAGTCACACGTTTAGAAAACACACTATGGCTGCTTAACGGGAAAGGTGAGGTGGGGTGATGCATAAAACAAGGGTTTCAAATTAGCTCAGATACCGTTCCATAAACCCAATATGTAATAGACAAGACCTACTCCTTGCTCAGTGAACTGGACTCAACACCCCCTATTCACCGCACAAGAATATATCTGACTAGTAAGAAACTTAAAACCTATGTATTGATATCTCTCTGTAAGTGAGTCAAGTGGGTGTAAAGCGGCATAAACACAGCAGTGAAAAGCAGCTAAACCCCATTATAAAAATCAATTACTTTTAAAAACCCGTGAAACAAAGACAGTGAAAGAGAGAGAAATGCTTACAAAATTCGTTCAGGGGCTGTGATGCAACCTGGATTGACCATACCTAGACCCACAGCTGGGTGAGACATAAGGGTGGACACTCTTGGGGCTGAGAGGTTTGGTGAGGTTGGGTGAGCAAACGCAGACCCTTTCAAGTAATACTGCGTGGTACCCATCCCATGGGTCCCAAATCTCCAGGTTCAAGGGCACCTTCCTACATCGAAAACTTGCATGAGAAACCCAGAAGATGGTACACCATGTGATCGGGAAAGGTTTCTAAAACGCACCTCATTTCTCATCTCCTTGTGCTCGGGTTCGCCATTCCAGCCGCTTTACCAGCAATCTCCCTACTTGGAGGATCAGCACCTTTAACCTCCGGTTCCGAAAAGGTTGCAATTTGTCCTGAGGATGAACGGGAAGAGGGGGAAACCAATGAGAGACTAGATCTAGGTGTTGGGACAGGCACAGGTCACTCTATTTTCCCATCAGGAAGAAGAAATAACCACAGGCTCAGCCTGCCACCCGGAACCAGAATAGGGCTTGAAGCAATCCTGAGCTTTTGCGGCCAGCTCCCACAAAAGCGAGTTGAAAAATGGAGCTCAGGGGCACTGCAATTCACAAACCTGCAGAGTTATAAATGGTAACTCTCGTCCACAAATATACTGAGGGAAGGCAACGAAGAGGATTTGAAAGCAAGGCAGAATTGCAGGAAACAGATTTCAGGAGGTAGGTACAAATCGCCTTGAAAGCACATGAAAAGCGGCAAAACGTCGACAATGATGCCCTTGGCCAAAAAGGGCGTATGCGTTTTTTCCTGAATATATTCAGGAAAAAACGCATACGCCCTTTTTGGCCAACCAAGCAAGCTGGAAAGGCAAATCAGCGCTACAAGGAAGGCTCGCTTCCTGTCCGTCACAAGGGCCATGCTGAAAAAAGTGTAAAAACCAGAAATGCAGGACAGGCCATGGAGAAATGGGAGCCTTGCTACACTGATGGGTGGGTTATAAATTGCCAACCGCCACTCTGGAGAAGTGTACGGTGTGTCCTGAAACATCTAAAAAACACAGCTTAGAGAGCATAGGGCACTTCCGCTCATGGGCGTATAAATTGGGAAAACTAAAAATCAGCAAGACACAGGCACCCCAAAGTTTAGGGCTGCTCTGTTGACAAGAACCTCCACTTCATTACACCTTAAATATCCAAGGAAAGAGAAAAACGTATAAAGAAGTTGTGGTCCTTATGTACAATGGAATATCACTCAGCCATGAAATCAATGTCATGAGGCTAGTAGCAGCATGATGAGTGGATTTAGGTACGACGATTCTAAGTGAAATAAGTCACACAGAAAAAGACACTTATCATAAGATATCACTTATAGAGGGAATGTAAAAACCGCTACACTTGAACTGAATTACAAAACAGAACAGAGTCACACGTTTAGAAAACACACTATGGCTGCTTAACGGGAAAGGTGAGGTGGGGTGATGCATAAAACAAGGGTTTCAAATTAGCTCAGATACCGTTCCATAAACCCAATATGTAATAGACAAGACCTACTCCTTGCTCAGTGAACTGGACTCAACACCCCCTATTCACCGCACAAGAATATATCTGACTAGTAAGAAACTTAAAACCTATGTATTGATATCTCTCTGTAAGTGAGTCAAGTGGGTGTAAAGCGGCATAAACACAGCAGTGAAAAGCAGCTAAACCCCATTATAAAAATCAATTTCTTTTAAAAACCCATGAAACAAAGACAGTGAAAGAGAGAGAAATGCTTACAAAATTCGTTCAGGGGCTGTGATGCAACCTGGATTGACCATACCTAGACCCACAGCTGGGTGAGACATAAGGGTGGACACTCTTGGGGCTGAGAGGTTTGGTGAGGTTGGGTGAGCAAACGCAGACCCTTTCAAGTAATACTGCGTGGTACCCATCCCATGGGTCCCAAATCTCCAGGTTCAAGGGCACCTTCCTACATCGAAAACTTGCATGAGAAACCCAGAAGATGGTACACCATGTGATCGGGAAAGGTTTCTAAAACGCACCTCATTTCTCATCTCCTTGTGCTCGGGTTCGCCATTCCAGCCGCTTTACCAGCAATCTCCCTACTTGGAGGATCAGCACCTTTAACCTCCGGTTCCGAAAAGGTTGCAATTTGTCCTGAGGATGAACGGGAAGAGGGGGAAACCAATGAGAGACTAGATCTAGGTGTTGGGACAGGCACAGGTCACTCTATTTTCCCATCAGGAAGAAGAAATAACCACAGGCTCAGCCTGCCACCCGGAACCAGAATAGGGCTTGAAGCAATCCTGCGCTTTTGCGGCCAGCTCCCACAAAAGCGAGTTGAAAAATGGAGCTCAGGGGCACTGCAATTCACAAACCTGCAGAGTTATAAATGGTAACTCTCGTCCACAAATATACTGAGGGAAGGCAACGAAGAGGATTTGAAAGCAAGGCAGAATTGCAGGAAACAGATTTCAGGAGGTAGATTCGAATCGCCTTGAAAGCACATGAAAAGCGGCAAAACGTCGACAATGATGCCCTTGGCCAGAAAGGGCGTATGCGTTTTTTCCTGAATATATTCAGGAAAAAACGCATACGCCCTTTTTGGCCAACCAAGCAAGCTGGAAAGGCAAATCAGCGCTACAAAGAAGGCTCGCTTCCTGTCCGTCAAAAGGGCCATGCTGAAAAAAGTGTAAAAACCAGAAATGCAGGACAGGCCATGGAGAAATGGGAGCCTTGCTACGCTGATGTGCGGGTTATAAATTGCCAACAGCCACTCTGGAGAAGTGTACGGTGTGTCCTGAAACATCTAAAAAACACAGCTTAGAGAGCATAGGGCACTTCCGCTCATGGGCGTATAAATTGGGAAAACTAAAAATCAGCAAGACACAGGCACCCCAAAGTTTAGGGCTGCTCTGTTGACAAGAACCTCCACTTCATTACACCTAAAATATCCCAGGAAAGAGAAAAACGGATAAAGAAGTTGTGGTCCTTATGTACAATGGAATATCACTCAGCCATGAAATCAATGTCATGAGGCTAGTAGCAGCATAATGGGTGGATTTAGGTACGACGATTCTAAGTGAAATAAGTCACACAGAAAAAGACACTTATCATAAGATATCACTTATAGAAGGAATGTAAAAACCGCTACACTTGAACTGAATTACAAAACAGAACAGAGTCACACGTTTAGAAAACACACTATGGCTGCTTAACGGGAAAGGTGAGGTGGGGTGATGCATAAAACAAGGGTTTCAAATTAGCTCAGATACCGTTCCATAAACCCAATATGTAATAGACAAGACCTACTCCTTGCTCAGTGAACTGGACTCAACACCCCCTATTCACCGCACAAGAATATATCTGACTAGTAAGAAACTTAAAACCTATGTATTGATATCTCTCTGTAAGTGAGTCAAGTGGGTGTAAAGCGGCATAAACACAGCAGTGAAAAGCAGCTAAACCCCATTATAAAAATCAATTACTTTTAAAAACCCGTGAAACAAAGACAGTGAAAGAGAGAGAAATGCTTACAAAATTCGTTCAGGGGCTGTGATGCAACCTGGATTGACCATACCTAGACCCACAGCTGGGTGAGACATAAGGGTGGACACTCTTGGGGCTGAGAGGTTTGGTGAGGTTGGGTGAGCAAACGCAGACCCTTTCAAGTAATACTGCGTGGTACCCATCCCATGGGTCCCAAATCTCCAGGTTCAAGGGCACCTTCCTACATCGAAAACTTGCATGAGAAACCCAGAAGATGGTACACCATGTGATCGGGAAAGGTTTCTAAAACGCACCTCATTTCTCATCTCCTTGTGCTCGGGTTCGCCATTCCAGCCGCTTTACCAGCAATCTCCCTACTTGGAGGATCAGCACCTTTAACCTCCGGTTCCGAAAAGGTTGCAATTTGTCCTGAGGATGAACGGGAAGAGGGGGAAACCAATGAGAGACTAGATCTAGGTGTTGGGACAGGCACAGGTCACTCTATTTTCCCATCAGGAAGAAGAAATAACCACAGGCTCAGCCTGCCACCCGGAACCAGAATAGGGCTTGAAGCAATCCTGAGCTTTTGCGGCCAGCTCCCACAAAAGCGAGTTGAAAAATGGAGCTCAGGGGCACTGCAATTCACAAACCTGCAGAGTTATAAATGGTAACTCTCGTCCACAAATATACTGAGGGAAGGCAACGAAGAGGATTTGAAAGCAAGGCAGAATTGCAGGAAACAGATTTCAGGAGGTAGATTCGAATCGCCTTGAAAGCACATGAAAAGCGGCAAAACGTCGACAATGATGCCCTTGGCCAGAAAGGGCGTATGCGTTTTTTCCTGAATATATTCAGAAAAAAACGCATACGCCCTTTTTGGCCAACCAAGCAAGCTGGAAAGGCAAATCAGCGCTACAAAGAAGGCTCGCTTCCTGTCCGTCAAAAGGGCCATGCTGAAAAAAGTGTAAAAACCAGCAATGCAGGACAGGCCATGGAGAAATGGGAGCCTTGCTACGCTGATGGGCGGGTTATAAATTGCCAACAGCCACTCTGGAGAAGTGTACGGTGTGTCCTGAAACATCTAAAAAACACAGCTTAGAGAGCATAGGGCACTTCCGCTCATGGGCGTATAAATTGGGAAAACTAAAAATCAGCAAGACACAGGCACCCCAAAGTTTAGGGCTGCTCTGTTGACAAGAACCTCCACTTCATTACACCTTAAATATCCAAGGAAAGAGAAAAACGTATAAAGAAGTTGTGGTCCTTATGTACAATGGAATATCACTCAGCCATGAAATCAATGTCATGAGGCTAGTAGCAGCATGATGAGTGGATTTAGGTACGACGATTCTAAGTGAAATAAGTCACACAGAAAAAGACACTTATCATAAGATATCACTTATAGAGGGAATGTAAAAACCGCTACACTTGAACTGAATTACAAAACAGAACAGAGTCACACGTTTAGAAAACACACTATGGCTGCTTAACGGGAAAGGTGAGGTGGGGTGATGCATAAAACAAGGGTTTCAAATTAGCTCAGATACCGTTCCATAAACCCAATATGTAATAGACAAGACCTACTCCTTGCTCAGTGAACTGGACTCAACACCCCCTATTCACCGCACAAGAATATATCTGACTAGTAAGAAACTTAAAACCTATGTATTGATATCTCTCTGTAAGTGAGTCAAGTGGGTGTAAAGCGGCATAAACACAGCAGTGAAAAGCAGCTAAACCCCATTATAAAAATCAATTACTTTTAAAAACCCGTGAAACAAAGACAGTGAAAGAGAGAGAAATGCTTACAAAATTCGTTCAGGGGCTGTGATGCAACCTGGATTGACCATACCTAGACCCACAGCTGGGTGAGACATAAGGGTGGACACTCTTGGGGCTGAGAGGTTTGGTGAGGTTGGGTGAGCAAACGCAGACCCTTTCAAGTAATACTGCGTGGTACCCATCCCATGGGTCCCAAATCTCCAGGTTCAAGGGCACCTTCCTACATCGAAAACTTGCATGAGAAACCCAGAAGATGGTACACCATGTGATCGGGAAAGGTTTCTAAAACGCACCTCATTTCTCATCTCCTTGTGCTCGGGTTCGCCATTCCAGCCGCTTTACCAGCAATCTCCCTACTTGGAGGATCAGCACCTTTAACCTCCGGTTCCGAAAAGGTTGCAATTTGTCCTGAGGATGAACGGGAAGAGGGGGAAACCAATGAGAGACTAGATCTAGGTGTTGGGACAGGCACAGGTCACTCTATTTTCCCATCAGGAAGAAGAAATAGCCACAGGCTCAGCCTGCCACCCGGAACCAGAATAGGGCTTGAAGCAATCCTGAGCTTTTGCGGCCAGCTCCCACAAAAGCGAGTTGAAAAATGGAGCTCAGGGGCACTGCAATTCACAAACCTGCAGAGTTATAAATGGTAACTCTCGTCCACAAATATACTGAGGGAAGGCAACGAAGAGGATTTGAAAGCAAGGCAGAATTGCAGGAAACAGATTTCAGGAGGTAGATTCGAATCGCCTTGAAAGCACATGAAAAGCGGCAAAACGTCGACAATGATGCCCTTGGCCAGAAAGGGCGTATGCGTTTTTTCCTGAATATATTCAGAAAAAAACGCATACGCCCTTTTTGGCCAACCAAGCAAGCTGGAAAGGCAAATCAGCGCTACAAAGAAGGCTCGCTTCCTGTCCGTCAAAAGGGCCATGCTGAAAAAAGTGTAAAAACCAGAAATGCAGGACAGGCCATGGAGAAATGGGAGCCTTGCTACGCTGATGGGCGGGTTATAAATTGCCAACAGCCACTCTGGAGAAGTGTACGGTGTGTCCTGAAACATCTAAAAAACACAGCTTAGAGAGCATAGGGCACTTCCGCTCATGGGCGTATAAATTGGGAAAACTAAAAATCAGCAAGACACAGGCACCCCAAAGTTTAGGGCTGCTCTGTTGACAAGAACCTCCACTTCATTACACCTTAAATATCCAAGGAAAGAGAAAAACGTATAAAGAAGTTGTGGTCCTTATGTACAATGGAATATCACTCAGCCATGAAATCAATGTCATGAGGCTAGTAGCAGCATGATGAGTGGATTTAGGTACGACGATTCTAAGTGAAATAAGTCACACAGAAAAAGACACTTATCATAAGATATCACTTATAGAGGGAATGTAAAAACCGCTACACTTGAACTGAATTACAAAACAGAACAGAGTCACACGTTTAGAAAACACACTATGGCTGCTTAACGGGAAAGGTGAGGTGGGGTGATGCATAAAACAAGGGTTTCAAATTAGCTCAGATACCGTTCCATAAACCCAATATGTAATAGACAAGACCTACTTCTTGCTCAGTGAACTGGACTCAACACGCCCTATTCACCGCACAAGAATATATCTGACTAGTAAGAAACTTAAAACCTATGTATTGATATCTCTCTGTAAGTGAGTCAAGTGGGTGTAAAGCGGCATAAACACAGCAGTGAAAAGCAGCTAAACCCCATTATAAAAATCAATTACTTTTAAAAACCCGTGAAACAAAGACAGTGAAAGAGAGAGAAATGCTTACAAAATTCGTTCAGGGGCTGTGATGCAACCTGGATTGACCATACCTAGACCCACAGCTGGGTGAGACATAAGGGTGGACACTCTTGGGGCTGAGAGGTTTGGTGAGGTTGGGTGAGCAAACGCAGACCCTTTCAAGTAATACTGCGTGGTACCCATCCCATGGGTCCCAAATCTCCAGGTTCAAGGGCACCTTCCTACATCGAAAACTTGCATGAGAAACCCAGAAGATGGTACACCATGTGATCGGGAAAGGTTTCTAAAACGCACCTCATTTCTCATCTCCTTGTGCTCGGGTTCGCCATTCCAGCCGCTTTACCAGCAATCTCCCTACTTGGAGGATCAGCACCTTTAACCTCCGGTTCCGAAAAGGTTGCAATTTGTCCTGAGGATGAACGGGAAGAGGGGGAAACCAATGAGAGACTAGATCTAGGTGTTGGGACAGGCACAGGTCACTCTATTTTCCCATCAGGAAGAAGAAATAACCACAGGCTCAGCCTGCCACCCGGAACCAGAATAGGGCTTGAAGCAATCCTGAGCTTTTGCGGCCAGCTCCCACAAAAGCGAGTTGAAAAATGGAGCTCAGGGGCACTGCAATTCACAAACCTGCAGAGTTATAAATGGTAACTCTCGTCCACAAATATACTGAGGGAAGGCAACGAAGAGGATTTGAAAGCAAGGCAGAATTGCAGGAAACAGATTTCAGGAGGTAGGTTCAAATCGCCTTGAAAGCACATGAAAAGCGGCAAAACGTCGACAATGATGCCCTTGGCCAAAAAGGGCGTATGCGTTTTTTCCTGAATATATTCAGGAAAAAACGCATACGCCCTTTTTGGCCAACCAAGCAAGCTGGAAAGGCAAATCAGCGCTACAAGGAAGGCTCGCTTCCTGTCCGTCACAAGGGCCATGCTGAAAAAAGTGTAAAAACCAGAAATGCAGGACAGGCCATGGAGAAATGGGAGCCTTGCTACACTGATGGGTGGGTTATAAATTGCCAACCGCCACTCTGGAGAAGTGTACGGTGTGTCCTGAAACATCTAAAAAACACAGCTTAGAGAGCATAGGGCACTTCCGCTCATGGGCGTATAAATTGGGAAAACTAAAAATCAGCAAGACACAGGCACCCCAAAGTTTAGGGCTGCTCTGTTGACAAGAACCTCCACTTCATTACACCTTAAATATCCAAGGAAAGAGAAAAACGTATAAAGAAGTTGTGGTCCTTATGTACAATGGAATATCACTCAGCCATGAAATCAATGTCATGAGGCTAGTAGCAGCATGATGAGTGGATTTAGGTACGACGATTCTAAGTGAAATAAGTCACACAGAAAAAGACACTTATCATAAGATATCACTTATAGAGGGAATGTAAAAACCGCTACACTTGAACTGAATTACAAAACAGAACAGAGTCACACGTTTAGAAAACACACTATGGCTGCTTAACGGGAAAGGTGAGGTGGGGTGATGCATAAAACAAGGGTTTCAAATTAGCTCAGATACCGTTCCATAAACCCAATATGTAATAGACAAGACCTACTCCTTGCTCAGTGAACTGGACTCAACACCCCCTATTCACCGCACAAGAATATATCTGACTAGTAAGAAACTTAAAACCTATGTATTGATATCTCTCTGTAAGTGAGTCAAGTGGGTGTAAAGCGGCATAAACACAGCAGTGAAAAGCAGCTAAACCCCATTATAAAAATCAATTACTTTTAAAAACCCATGAAACAAAGACAGTGAAAGAGAGAGAAATGCTTACAAAATTCGTTCAGGGGCTGTGATGCAACCTGGATTGACCATACCTAGACCCACAGCTGGGTGAGACATAAGGGTGGACACTCTTGGGGCTGAGAGGTTTGGTGAGGTTGGGTGAGCAAACGCAGACCCTTTCAAGTAATACTGCGTGGTACCCATCCCATGGGTCCCAAATCTCCAGGTTCAAGGGCACCTTCCTACATCGAAAACTTGCATGAGAAACCCAGAAGATGGTACACCATGTGATCGGGAAAGGTTTCTAAAACGCACCTCATTTCTCATCTCCTTGTGCTCGGGTTCGCCATTCCAGCCGCTTTACCAGCAATCTCCCTACTTGGAGGATCAGCACCTTTAACCTCCGGTTCCGAAAAGGTTGCAATTTGTCCTGAGGATGAACGGGAAGAGGGGGAAACCAATGAGAGACTAGATCTAGGTGTTGGGACAGGCACAGGTCACTCTATTTTCCCATCAGGAAGAAGAAATAACCACAGGCTCAGCCTGCCACCCGGAACCAGAATAGGGCTTGAAGCAATCCTGCGCTTTTGCGGCCAGCTCCCACAAAAGCGAGTTGAAAAATGGAGCTCAGGGGCACTGCAATTCACAAACCTGCAGAGTTATAAATGGTAACTCTCGTCCACAAATATACTGAGGGAAGGCAACGAAGAGGATTTGAAAGCAAGGCAGAATTGCAGGAAACAGATTTCAGGAGGTAGATTCGAATCGCCTTGAAAGCACATGAAAAGCGGCAAAACGTCGACAATGATGCCCTTGGCCAGAAAGGGCGTATGCGTTTTTTCCTGAATATATTCAGGAAAAAACGCATACGCCCTTTTTGGCCAACCAAGCAAGCTGGAAAGGCAAATCAGCGCTACAAAGAAGGCTCGCTTCCTGTCCGTCAAAAGGGCCATGCTGAAAAAAGTGTAAAAACCAGAAATGCAGGACAGGCCATGGAGAAATGGGAGCCTTGCTACGCTGATGTGCGGGTTATAAATTGCCAACAGCCACTCTGGAGAAGTGTACGGTGTGTCCTGAAACATCTAAAAAACACAGCTTAGAGAGCATAGGGCACTTCCGCTCATGGGCGTATAAATTGGGAAAACTAAAAATCAGCAAGACACAGGCACCCCAAAGTTTAGGGCTGCTCTGTTGACAAGAACCTCCACTTCATTACACCTAAAATATCCCAGGAAAGAGAAAAACGGATAAAGAAGTTGTGGTCCTTATGTACAATGGAATATCACTCAGCCATGAAATCAATGTCATGAGGCTAGTAGCAGCATAATGGGTGGATTTAGGTACGACGATTCTAAGTGAAATAAGTCACACAGAAAAAGACACTTATCATAAGATATCACTTATAGAAGGAATGTAAAAACCGCTACACTTGAACTGAATTACAAAACAGAACAGAGTCACACGTTTAGAAAACACACTATGGCTGCTTAACGGGAAAGGTGAGGTGGGGTGATGCATAAAACAAGGGTTTCAAATTAGCTCAGATACCGTTCCATAAACCCAATATGTAATAGACAAGACCTACTCCTTGCTCAGTGAACTGGACTCAACACCCCCTATTCACCGCACAAGAATATATCTGACTAGTAAGAAACTTAAAACCTATGTATTGATATCTCTCTGTAAGTGAGTCAAGTGGGTGTAAAGCGGCATAAACACAGCAGTGAAAAGCAGCTAAACCCCATTATAAAAATCAATTACTTTTAAAAACCCGTGAAACAAAGACAGTGAAAGAGAGAGAAATGCTTACAAAATTCGTTCAGGGGCTGTGATGCAACCTGGATTGACCATACCTAGACCCACAGCTGGGTGAGACATAAGGGTGGACACTCTTGGGGCTGAGAGGTTTGGTGAGGTTGGGTGAGCAAACGCAGACCCTTTCAAGTAATACTGCGTGGTACCCATCCCATGGGTCCCAAATCTCCAGGTTCAAGGGCACCTTCCTACATCGAAAACTTGCATGAGAAACCCAGAAGATGGTACACCATGTGATCGGGAAAGGTTTCTAAAACGCACCTCATTTCTCATCTCCTTGTGCTCGGGTTCGCCATTCCAGCCGCTTTACCAGCAATCTCCCTACTTGGAGGATCAGCACCTTTAACCTCCGGTTCCGAAAAGGTTGCAATTTGTCCTGAGGATGAACGGGAAGAGGGGGAAACCAATGAGAGACTAGATCTAGGTGTTGGGACAGGCACAGGTCACTCTATTTTCCCATCAGGAAGAAGAAATAGCCACAGGCTCAGCCTGCCACCCGGAACCAGAATAGGGCTTGAAGCAATCCTGAGCTTTTGCGGCCAGCTCCCACAAAAGCGAGTTGAAAAATGGAGCTCAGGGGCACTGCAATTCACAAACCTGCAGAGTTATAAATGGTAACTCTCGTCCACAAATATACTGAGGGAAGGCAACGAAGAGGATTTGAAAGCAAGGCAGAATTGCAGGAAACAGATTTCAGGAGGTAGATTCGAATCGCCTTGAAAGCACATGAAAAGCGGCAAAACGTCGACAATGATGCCCTTGGCCAGAAAGGGCGTATGCGTTTTTTCCTGAATATATTCAGAAAAAAACGCATACGCCCTTTTTGGCCAACCAAGCAAGCTGGAAAGGCAAATCAGCGCTACAAAGAAGGCTCGCTTCCTGTCCGTCAAAAGGGCCATGCTGAAAAAAGTGTAAAAACCAGAAATGCAGGACAGGCCATGGAGAAATGGGAGCCTTGCTACGCTGATGGGCGGGTTATAAATTGCCAACAGCCACTCTGGAGAAGTGTACGGTGTGTCCTGAAACATCTAAAAAACACAGCTTAGAGAGCATAGGGCACTTCCGCTCATGGGCGTATAAATTGGGAAAACTAAAAATCAGCAAGACACAGGCACCCCAAAGTTTAGGGCTGCTCTGTTGACAAGAACCTCCACTTCATTACACCTTAAATATCCAAGGAAAGAGAAAAACGTATAAAGAAGTTGTGGTCCTTATGTACAATGGAATATCACTCAGCCATGAAATCAATGTCATGAGGCTAGTAGCAGCATGATGAGTGGATTTAGGTACGACGATTCTAAGTGAAATAAGTCACACAGAAAAAGACACTTATCATAAGATATCACTTATAGAGGGAATGTAAAAACCGCTACACTTGAACTGAATTACAAAACAGAACAGAGTCACACGTTTAGAAAACACACTATGGCTGCTTAACGGGAAAGGTGAGGTGGGGTGATGCATAAAACAAGGGTTTCAAATTAGCTCAGATACCGTTCCATAAACCCAATATGTAATAGACAAGACCTACTCCTTGCTCAGTGAACTGGACTCAACACCCCCTATTCACCGCACAAGAATATATCTGACTAGTAAGAAACTTAAAACCTATGTATTGATATCTCTCTGTAAGTGAGTCAAGTGGGTGTAAAGCGGCATAAACACAGCAGTGAAAAGCAGCTAAACCCCATTATAAAAATCAATTACTTTTAAAAACCCGTGAAACAAAGACAGTGAAAGAGAGAGAAATGCTTACAAAATTCGTTCAGGGGCTGTGATGCAACCTGGATTGACCATACCTAGACCCACAGCTGGGTGAGACATAAGGGTGGACACTCTTGGGGCTGAGAGGTTTGGTGAGGTTGGGTGAGCAAACGCAGACCCTTTCAAGTAATACTGCGTGGTACCCATCCCATGGGTCCCAAATCTCCAGGTTCAAGGGCACCTTCCTACATCGAAAACTTGCATGAGAAACCCAGAAGATGGTACACCATGTGATCGGGAAAGGTTTCTAAAACGCACCTCATTTCTCATCTCCTTGTGCTCGGGTTCGCCATTCCAGCCGCTTTACCAGCAATCTCCCTACTTGGAGGATCAGCACCTTTAACCTCCGGTTCCGAAAAGGTTGCAATTTGTCCTGAGGATGAACGGGAAGAGGGGGAAACCAATGAGAGACTAGATCTAGGTGTTGGGACAGGCACAGGTCACTCTATTTTCCCATCAGGAAGAAGAAATAACCACAGGCTCAGCCTGCCACCCGGAACCAGAATAGGGCTTGAAGCAATCCTGAGCTTTTGCGGCCAGCTCCCACAAAAGCGAGTTGAAAAATGGAGCTCAGGGGCACTGCAATTCACAAACCTGCAGAGTTATAAATGGTAACTCTCGTCCACAAATATACTGAGGGAAGGCAACGAAGAGGATTTGAAAGCAAGGCAGAATTGCAGGAAACAGATTTCAGGAGGTAGTTTCAAATCGCCTTGAAAGCACATGAAAAGCGGCAAAACGTCGACAATGATGCCCTTGGCCAAAAAGGGCGTATGCGTTTTTTCCTGAATATATTCAGGAAAAAACGCATACGCCCTTTTTGGCCAACCAAGCAAGCTGGAAAGGCAAATCAGCGCTACAAGGAAGGCTCGCTTCCTGTCCGTCACAAGGGCCATGCTGAAAAAAGTGTAAAAACCAGAAATGCAGGACAGGCCATGGAGAAATGGGAGCCTTGCTACACTGATGGGTGGGTTATAAATTGCCAACCGCCACTCTGGAGAAGTGTACGGTGTGTCCTGAAACATCTAAAAAACACAGCTTAGAGAGCATAGGGCACTTCCGCTCATGGGCGTATAAATTGGGAAAACTAAAAATCAGCAAGACACAGGCACCCCAAAGTTTAGCGCTGCTCTGTTGACAAGAACCTCCACTTCATTACACCTTAAATATCCAAGGAAAGAGAAAAACGTATAAAGAAGTTGTGGTCCTTATGTACAATGGAATATCACTCAGCCATGAAATCAATGTCATGAGGCTAGTAGCAGCATGATGAGTGGATTTAGGTACGACGATTCTAAGTGAAATAAGTCACACAGAAAAAGACACTTATCATAAGATATCACTTATAGAGGGAATGTAAAAACCGCTACACTTGAACTGAATTACAAAACAGAACAGAGTCACACGTTTAGAAAACACACTATGGCTGCTTAACGGGAAAGGTGAGGTGGGGTGATGCATAAAACAAGGGTTTCAAATTAGCTCAGATACCGTTCCATAAACCCAATATGTAATAGACAAGACCTACTCCTTGCTCAGTGAACTGGACTCAACACCCCCTATTCACCGCACAAGAATATATCTGACTAGTAAGAAACTTAAAACCTATGTATTGATATCTCTCTGTAAGTGAGTCAAGTGGGTGTAAAGCGGCATAAACACAGCAGTGAAAAGCAGCTAAACCCCATTATAAAAATCAATTACTTTTAAAAACCCGTGAAACAAAGACAGTGAAAGAGAGAGAAATGCTTACAAAATTCGTTCAGGGGCTGTGATGCAACCTGGATTGACCATACCTAGACCCACAGCTGGGTGAGACATAAGGGTGGACACTCTTGGGGCTGAGAGGTTTGGTGAGGTTGGGTGAGCAAACGCAGACCCTTTCAAGTAATACTGCGTGGTACCCATCCCATGGGTCCCAAATCTCCAGGTTCAAGGGCACCTTCCTACATCGAAAACTTGCATGAGAAACCCAGAAGATGGTACACCATGTGATCGGGAAAGGTTTCTAAAACGCACCTCATTTCTCATCTCCTTGTGCTCGGGTTCGCCATTCCAGCCGCTTTACCAGCAATCTCCCTACTTGGAGGATCAGCACCTTTAACCTCCGGTTCCGAAAAGGTTGCAATTTGTCCTGAGGATGAACGGGAAGAGGGGGAAACCAATGAGAGACTAGATCTAGGTGTTGGGACAGGCACAGGTCACTCTATTTTCCCATCAGGAAGAAGAAATAACCACAGGCTCAGCCTGCCACCCGGAACCAGAATAGGGCTTGAAGCAATCCTGAGCTTTTGCGGCCAGCTCCCACAAAAGCGAGTTGAAAAATGGAGCTCAGGGGCACTGCAATTCACAAACCTGCAGAGTTATAAATGGTAACTCTCGTCCACAAATATACTGAGGGAAGGCAACGAAGAGGATTTGAAAGCAAGGCAGAATTGCAGGAAACAGATTTCAGGAGGTAGTTTCAAATCGCCTTGAAAGCACATGAAAAGCGGCAAAACGTCGACAATGATGCCCTTGGCCAAAAAGGGCGTATGCGTTTTTTCCTGAATATATTCAGGAAAAAACGCATACGCCCTTTTTGGCCAACCAAGCAAGCTGGAAAGGCAAATCAGCGCTACAAGGAAGGCTCGCTTCCTGTCCGTCACAAGGGCCATGCTGAAAAAAGTGTAAAAACCAGAAATGCAGGACAGGCCATGGAGAAATGGGAGCCTTGCTACACTGATGGGTGGGTTATAAATTGCCAACCGCCACTCTGGAGAAGTGTACGGTGTGTCCTGAAACATCTAAAAAACACAGCTTAGAGAGCATAGGGCACTTCCGCTCATGGGCGTATAAATTGGGAAAACTAAAAATCAGCAAGACACAGGCACCCCAAAGTTTAGCGCTGCTCTGTTGACAAGAACCTCCACTTCATTACACCTTAAATATCCAAGGAAAGAGAAAAACGTATAAAGAAGTTGTGGTCCTTATGTACAATGGAATATCACTCAGCCATGAAATCAATGTCATGAGGCTAGTAGCAGCATGATGAGTGGATTTAGGTACGACGATTCTAAGTGAAATAAGTCACACAGAAAAAGACACTTATCATAAGATATCACTTATAGAGGGAATGTAAAAACCGCTACACTTGAACTGAATTACAAAACAGAACAGAGTCACACGTTTAGAAAACACACTATGGCTGCTTAACGGGAAAGGTGAGGTGGGGTGATGCATAAAACAAGGGTTTCAAATTAGCTCAGATACCGTTCCATAAACCCAATATGTAATAGACAAGACCTACTCCTTGCTCAGTGAACTGGACTCAACACCCCCTATTCACCGCACAAGAATATATCTGACTAGTAAGAAACTTAAAACCTATGTATTGATATCTCTCTGTAAGTGAGTCAAGTGGGTGTAAAGCGGCATAAACACAGCAGTGAAAAGCAGCTAAACCCCATTATAAAAATCAATTACTTTTAAAAACCCATGAAACAAAGACAGTGAAAGAGAGAGAAATGCTTACAAAATTCGTTCAGGGGCTGTGATGCAACCTGGATTGACCATACCTAGACCCACAGCTGGGTGAGACATAAGGGTGGACACTCTTGGGGCTGAGAGGTTTGGTGAGGTTGGGTGAGCAAACGCAGACCCTTTCAAGTAATACTGCGTGGTACCCATCCCATGGGTCCCAAATCTCCAGGTTCAAGGGCACCTTCCTACATCGAAAACTTGCATGAGAAACCCAGAAGATGGTACACCATGTGATCGGGAAAGGTTTCTAAAACGCACCTCATTTCTCATCTCCTTGTGCTCGGGTTCGCCATTCCAGCCGCTTTACCAGCAATCTCCCTACTTGGAGGATCAGCACCTTTAACCTCCGGTTCCGAAAAGGTTGCAATTTGTCCTGAGGATGAACGGGAAGAGGGGGAAACCAATGAGAGACTAGATCTAGGTGTTGGGACAGGCACAGGTCACTCTATTTTCCCATCAGGAAGAAGAAATAACCACAGGCTCAGCCTGCCACCCGGAACCAGAATAGGGCTTGAAGCAATCCTGCGCTTTTGCGGCCAGCTCCCACAAAAGCGAGTTGAAAAATGGAGCTCAGGGGCACTGCAATTCACAAACCTGCAGAGTTATAAATGGTAACTCTCGTCCACAAATATACTGAGGGAAGGCAACGAAGAGGATTTGAAAGCAAGGCAGAATTGCAGGAAACAGATTTCAGGAGGTAGATTCGAATCGCCTTGAAAGCACATGAAAAGCGGCAAAACGTCGACAATGATGCCCTTGGCCAGAAAGGGCGTATGCGTTTTTTCCTGAATATATTCAGGAAAAAACGCATACGCCCTTTTTGGCCAACCAAGCAAGCTGGAAAGGCAAATCAGCGCTACAAAGAAGGCTCGCTTCCTGTCCGTCAAAAGGGCCATGCTGAAAAAAGTGTAAAAACCAGAAATGCAGGACAGGCCATGGAGAAATGGGAGCCTTGCTACGCTGATGTGCGGGTTATAAATTGCCAACAGCCACTCTGGAGAAGTGTACGGTGTGTCCTGAAACATCTAAAAAACACAGCTTAGAGAGCATAGGGCACTTCCGCTCATGGGCGTATAAATTGGGAAAACTAAAAATCAGCAAGACACAGGCACCCCAAAGTTTAGCGCTGCTCTGTTGACAAGAACCTCCACTTCATTACACCTTAAATATCCAAGGAAAGAGAAAAACGTATAAAGAAGTTGTGGTCCTTATGTACAATGGAATATCACTCAGCCATGAAATCAATGTCATGAGGCTAGTAGCAGCATGATGAGTGGATTTAGGTACGACGATTCTAAGTGAAATAAGTCACACAGAAAAAGACACTTATCATAAGATATCACTTATAGAGGGAATGTAAAAACCGCTACACTTGAACTGAATTACAAAACAGAACAGAGTCACACGTTTAGAAAACACACTATGGCTGCTTAACGGGAAAGGTGAGGTGGGGTGATGCATAAAACAAGGGTTTCAAATTAGCTCAGATACCGTTCCATAAACCCAATATGTAGTAGACAAGACCTACTCCTTGCTCAGTGAACTGGACTCAACACCCCCTATTCACCGCACAAGAATATATCTGACTAGTAAGAAACTTAAAACCTATGTATTGATATCTCTCTGTAAGTGAGTCAAGTGGGTGTAAAGCGGCATAAACACAGCAGTGAAAAGCAGCTAAACCCCATTATAAAAATCAATTACTTTTAAAAACCCGTGAAACAAAGACAGTGAAAGAGAGAGAAATGCTTACAAAATTCGTTCAGGGGCTGTGATGCAACCTGGATTGACCATACCTAGACCCACAGCTGGGTGAGACATAAGGGTGGACACTCTTGGGGCTGAGAGGTTTGGTGAGGTTGGGTGAGCAAACGCAGACCCTTTCAAGTAATACTGCGTGGTACCCATTCCATGGGTCCCAAATCTCCAGGTTCAAGGGCACCTTCCTACATCGAAAACTTGCATGAGAAACCCAGAAGATGGTACACCATGTGATCAGGAAAGGTTTCTAAAACGCACCTCATTTCTCATCTCCTTGTGCTTGGGTTCGCCATTCCAGCCGCTTTACCAGCAATCTCCCTACTTGAAGGATCAGCACCTTTAACCTCCGGTTCCGAAAAGGTTGCAATTTGTCCTGAGGATGAACGGGAAGAGGGGGAAACCAATGAGAGACTAGATCTAGGTGTTGGGACAGGCACAGGTCACTCTATTTTCCCATCAGGAAGAAGAAATAACCACAGGCTCAGCCTGCCACCCGGAACCAGAATAGGGCTTGAAGCAATCCTGCGCTTTTGCGGCCAGCTCCCACAAAAGCGAGTTGAAAAATGGAGCTCAGGGGCACTGCAATTCACAAACCTGCAGAGTTATAAATGGTAACTCTCGTCCACAAATATACTGAGGGAAGGCAACGAAGAGGATTTGAAAGCAAGGCAGAATTGCAGGAAACAGATTTCAGGAGGTAGGTTTAAATCGCCTTGAAAGCACATGAAAAGCGGCAAAACGTCGACAATGATGCCCTTGGCCAAAAAGGGCGTATGCGTTTTTTCCTGAATATATTCAGGAAAAAACGCATACGCCCTTTTTGGCCAACCAAGCAAGCTGGAAAGGCAAATCAGCGCTACAAGGAAGGCTCGCTTCCTGTCCGTCACAAGGGCCATGCTGAAAAAAGTGTAAAAACCAGAAATGCAGGACAGGCCATGGAGAAATGGGAGCCTTGCTACACTGATGGGTGGGTTATAAATTGCCAACCGCCACTCTGGAGAAGTGTACGGTGTGTCCTGAAACATCTAAAAAACACAGCTTAGAGAGCATAGGGCACTTCCGCTCATGGGCGTATAAATTGGGAAAACTAAAAATCAGCAAGACACAGGCACCCCAAAGTTTAGCGCTGCTCTGTTGACAAGAACCTCCACTTCATTACACCTTAAATATCCAAGGAAAGAGAAAAACGTATAAAGAAGTTGTGGTCCTTATGTACAATGGAATATCACTCAGCCATGAAATCAATGTCATGAGGCTAGTAGCAGCATGATGAGTGGATTTAGGTACGACGATTCTAAGTGAAATAAGTCACACAGAAAAAGACACTTATCATAAGATATCACTTATAGAGGGAATGTAAAAACCGCTACACTTGAACTGAATTACAAAACAGAACAGAGTCACACGTTTAGAAAACACACTATGGCTGCTTAACGGGAAAGGTGAGGTGGGGTGATGCATAAAACAAGGGTTTCAAATTAGCTCAGATACCGTTCCATAAACCCAATATGTAATAGACAAGACCTACTCCTTGCTCAGTGAACTGGACTCAACACCCCCTATTCACCGCACAAGAATATATCTGACTAGTAAGAAACTTAAAACCTATGTATTGATATCTCTCTGTAAGTGAGTCAAGTGGGTGTAAAGCGGCATAAACACAGCAGTGAAAAGCAGCTAAACCCCATTATAAAAATCAATTACTTTTAAAAACCCGTGAAACAAAGACAGTGAAAGAGAGAGAAATGCTTACAAAATTCGTTCAGGGGCTGTGATGCAACCTGGATTGACCATACCTAGACCCACAGCTGGGTGAGACATAAGGGTGGACACTCTTGGGGCTGAGAGGTTTGGTGAGGTTGGGTGAGCAAACGCAGACCCTTTCAAGTAATACTGCGTGGTACCCATCCCATGGGTCCCAAATCTCCAGGTTCAAGGGCACCTTCCTACATCGAAAACTTGCATGAGAAACCCAGAAGATGGTACACCATGTGATCGGGAAAGGTTTCTAAAACGCACCTCATTTCTCATCTCCTTGTGCTCGGGTTCGCCATTCCAGCCGCTTTACCAGCAATCTCCCTACTTGGAGGATCAGCACCTTTAACCTCCGGTTCCGAAAAGGTTGCAATTTGTCCTGAGGATGAACGGGAAGAGGGGGAAACCAATGAGAGACTAGATCTAGGTGTTGGGACAGGCACAGGTCACTCTATTTTCCCATCAGGAAGAAGAAATAACCACAGGCTCAGCCTGCCACCCGGAACCAGAATAGGGCTTGAAGCAATCCTGCGCTTTTGCGGCCAGCTCCCACAAAAGCGAGTTGAAAAATGGAGCTCAGGGGCACTGCAATTCACAAACCTGCAGAGTTATAAATGGTAACTCTCGTCCACAAATATACTGAGGGAAGGCAACGAAGAGGATTTGAAAGCAAGGCAGAATTGCAGGAAACAGATTTCAGGAGGTAGATTCGAATCGCCTTGAAAGCACATGAAAAGCGGCAAAACGTCGACAATGATGCCCTTGGCCAGAAAGGGCGTATGCGTTTTTTCCTGAATATATTCAGGAAAAAACGCATACGCCCTTTTTGGCCAACCAAGCAAGCTGGAAAGGCAAATCAGCGCTACAAAGAAGGCTCGCTTCCTGTCCGTCAAAAGGGCCATGCTGAAAAAAGTGTAAAAACCAGAAATGCAGGACAGGCCATGGAGAAATGGGAGCCTTGCTACGCTGATGGGCGGGTTATAAATTGCCAACAGCCACTCTGGAGAAGTGTACGGTGTGTCGTGAAACATCTAAAAAACACAGCTTAGAGAGCATAGGGCACTTCCGCTCATGGGCGTATAAATTGGGAAAACTAAAAATCAGCAAGACACAGGCACCCCAAAGTTTAGGGCTGCTCTGTTGACAAGAACCTCCACTTCATTACACCTAAAATATCCCAGGAAAGAGAAAAACGGATAAAGAAGTTGTGGTCCTTATGTACAATGGAATATCACTCAGCCATGAAATCAATGTCATGAGGCTAGTAGCAGCATGATGGGTGGATTTAGGTACGACGATTCTAAGTGAAATAAGTCACACAGAAAAAGACACTTATCATAAGATATCACTTATAGAAGGAATGTAAAAACCGCTACACTTGAACTGAATTACAAAACAGAACAGAGTCACACGTTTAGAAAACACACTATGGCTGCTTAACGGGAAAGGTGAGGTGGGGTGATGCATAAAACAAGGGTTTCAAATTAGCTCAGATACCGTTCCATAAACCCAATATGTAGTAGACAAGACCTACTCCTTGCTCAGTGAACTGGACTCAACACCCCCTATTCATCGCACAAGAATATATCTGACTAGTAAGAAACTTAAAACCTATGTATTGATATCTCTCTGTAAGTGAGTCAAGTGGGTGTAAAGCGGCATAAACACAGCAGTGAAAAGCAGCTAAACCCCATTATAAAAATCAATTACTTTTAAAAACCCGTGAAACAAAGACAGTGAAAGAGAGAGAAATGCTTACAAAATTCGTTCAGGGGCTGTGATGCAACCTGGATTGACCATACCTAGACCCACAGCTGGGTGAGACATAAGGGTGGACACTCTTGGGGCTGAGAGGTTTGGTGAGGTTGGGTGAGCAAACGCAGACCCTTTCAAGTAATACTGCGTGGTACCCATCCCATGGGTCCCAAATCTCCAGGTTCAAGGGCACCTTCCTACATCGAAAACTTGCATGAGAAACCCAGAAGATGGTACACCATGTGATCGGGAAAGGTTTCTAAAACGCACCTCATTTCTCATCTCCTTGTGCTCGGGTTCGCCATTCCAGCCGCTTTACCAGCAATCTCCCTACTTGGAGGATCAGCACCTTTAACCTCCGGTTCCGAAAAGGTTGCAATTTGTCCTGAGGATGAACGGGAAGAGGGGGAAACCAATGAGAGACTAGATCTAGGTGTTGGGACAGGCACAGGTCACTCTATTTTCCCATCAGGAAGAAGAAATAACCACAGGCTCAGCCTGCCACCCGGAACCAGAATAGGGTTTGAAGCAATCCTGCGCTTTTGCGGCCAGCTCCCACAAAAGCGAGTTGAAAAATGGAGCTCAGGGGCACTGCAATTCACAAACCTGCAGAGTTATAAATGGTAACTCTCGTCCACAAATATACTGAGGGAAGGCAACGAAGAGGATTTGAAAGCAAGGCAGAATTGCAGGAAACAGATTTCAGGAGGTAGGTTCGAATCGCCTTGAAAGCACATGAAAAGCGGCAAAACGTCGACAATGATGCCCTTGGCCAGAAAGGGCGTATGCGTTTTTTCCTGAATATATTCAGAAAAAAACGCATACGCCCTTTTTGGCCAACCAAGCAAGCTGGAAAGGCAAATCAGCGCTACAAAGAAGGCTCGCTTCCTGTCCGTCAAAAGGGCCATGCTGAAAAAAGTGTAAAAACCAGAAATGCAGGACAGGCCATGGAGAAATGGGAGCCTTGCTACGCTGATGGGCGGGTTATAAATTGCCAACAGCCACTCTGGAGAAGTGTACGGTGTGTCCTGAAACATCTAAAAAACACAGCTTAGAGAGCATAGGGCACTTCCGCTCATGGGCGTATAAATTGGGAAAACTAAAAATCAGCAAGACACAGGCACCCCAAAGTTTAGGGCTGCTCTGTTGACAAGAACCTCCACTTCATTACACCTTAAATATCCAAGGAAAGAGAAAAACGTATAAAGAAGTTGTGGTCCTTATGTACAATGGAATATCACTCAGCCATGAAATCAATGTCATGAGGCTAGTAGCAGCATGATGAGTGGATTTAGGTACGACGATTCTAAGTGAAATAAGTCACACAGAAAAAGACACTTATCATAAGATATCACTTATAGAGGGAATGTAAAAACCGCTACACTTGAACTGAATTACAAAACAGAACAGAGTCACACGTTTAGAAAACACACTATGGCTGCTTAACGGGAAAGGTGAGGTGGGGTGATGCATAAAACAAGGGTTTCAAATTAGCTCAGATACCGTTCCATAAACCCAATATGTAATAGACAAGACCTACTCCTTGCTCAGTGAACTGGACTCAACACGCCCTATTCACCGCACAAGAATATATCTGACTAGTAAGAAACTTAAAACCTATGTATTGATATCTCTCTGTAAGTGAGTCAAGTGGGTGTAAAGCGGCATAAACACAGCAGTGAAAAGCAGCTAAACCCCATTATAAAAATCAATTACTTTTAAAAACCCGTGAAACAAAGACAGTGAAAGAGAGAGAAATGCTTACAAAATTCGTTCAGGGGCTGTGATGCAACCTGGATTGACCATACCTAGACCCACAGCTGGGTGAGACATAAGGGTGGACACTCTTGGGGCTGAGAGGTTTGGTGAGGTTGGGTGAGCAAACGCAGACCCTTTCAAGTAATACTGCGTGGTACCCATCCCATGGGTCCCAAATCTCCAGGTTCAAGGGCACCTTCCTACATCGAAAACTTGCATGAGAAACCCAGAAGATGGTACACCATGTGATCAGGAAAGGTTTCTAAAACGCACCTCATTTCTCATCTCCTTGTGCTCGGGTTCGCCATTCCAGCCGCTTTACCAGCAATCTCCCTACTTGAAGGATCAGCACCTTTAACCTCCGGTTCCGAAAAGGTTGCAATTTGTCCTGAGGATGAACGGGAAGAGGGGGAAACCAATGAGAGACTAGATCTAGGTGTTGGGACAGGCACAGGTCACTCTATTTTCCCATCAGGAAGAAGAAATAACCACAGGCTCAGCCTGCCACCCGGAACCAGAATAGGGCTTGAAGCAATCCTGCGCTTTTGCGGCCAGCTCCCACAAAAGCGAGTTGAAAAATGGAGCTCAGGGGCACTGCAATTCACAAACCTGCAGAGTTATAAATGGTAACTCTCGTCCACAAATATACTGAGGGAAGGCAACGAAGAGGATTTGAAAGCAAGGCAGAATTGCAGGAAACAGATTTCAGGAGGTAGGTTCAAATCGCCTTGAAAGCACATGAAAAGCGGCAAAACGTCGACAATGATGCCCTTGGCCAAAAAGGGCGTATGCGTTTTTTCCTGAATATATTCAGGAAAAAACGCATACGCCCTTTTTGGCCAACCAAGCAAGCTGGAAAGGCAAATCAGCGCTACAAGGAAGGCTCGCTTCCTGTCCGTCACAAGGGCCATGCTGAAAAAAGTGTAAAAACCAGAAATGCAGGACAGGCCATGGAGAAATGGGAGCCTTGCTACACTGATGGGTGGGTTATAAATTGCCAACCGCCACTCTGGAGAAGTGTACGGTGTGTCGTGAAACATCTAAAAAACACAGCTTAGAGAGCATAGGGCACTTCCGCTCATGGGCGTATAAATTGGGAAAACTAAAAATCAGCAAGACACAGGCACCCCAAAGTTTAGCGCTGCTCTGTTGACAAGAACCTCCACTTCATTACACCTAAAATATCCAAGGAAAGAGAAAAACGTATAAAGAAGTTGTGGTCCTTATGTACAATGGAATATCACTCAGCCATGAAATCAATGTCATGAGGCTAGTAGCAGCATGATGAGTGGATTTAGGTACGACGATTCTAAGTGAAATAAGTCACACAGAAAAAGACACTTATCATAAGATATCACTTATAGAGGGAATGTAAAAACCGCTACACTTGAACTGAATTACAAAACAGAACAGAGTCACACGTTTAGAAAACACACTATGGCTGCTTAACGGGAAAGGTGAGGTGGGGTGATGCATAAAACAAGGGTTTCAAATTAGCTCAGATACCGTTCCATAAACCCAATATGTAATAGACAAGACCTACTCCTTGCTCAGTGAACTGGACTCAACACCCCCTATTCACCGCACAAGAATATATCTGACTAGTAAGAAACTTAAAACCTATGTATTGATATCTCTCTGTAAGTGAGTCAAGTGGGTGTAAAGCGGCATAAACACAGCAGTGAAAAGCAGCTAAACCCCATTATAAAAATCAATTACTTTTAAAAACCCGTGAAACAAAGACAGTGAAAGAGAGATAAATGCTTACAAAATTCATTCAGGGGCTGTGATGCAACCTGGATTGACCATACCTAGACCCACAGCTGGGTGAGACATAAGGGTGGACACTCTTGGGGCTGAGAGGTTTGGTGAGGTTGGGTGAGCAAACGCAGACCCTTTCAAGTAATACTGCGTGGTACCCATCCCATGGGTCCCAAATCTCCAGGTTCAAGGGCACCTTCCTACATCGAAAACTTGCATGAGAAACCCAGAAGATGGTACACCATGTGATCGGGAAAGGTTTCTAAAACGCACCTCATTTCTCATCTCCTTGTGCTCGGGTTCGCCATTCCAGCCGCTTTACCAGCAATCTCCCTACTTGGAGGATCAGCACCTTTAACCTCCGGTTCCGAAAAGGTTGCAATTTGTCCTGAGGATGAACGGGAAGAGGGGGAAACCAATGAGAGACTAGATCTAGGTGTTGGGACAGGCACAGGTCACTCTATTTTCCCATCAGGAAGAAGAAATAACCACAGGCTCAGCCTGCCACCCGGAACCAGAATAGGGCTTGAAGCAATCCTGCGCTTTTGCGGCCAGCTCCCACAAAAGCGAGTTGAAAAATGGAGCTCAGGGGCACTGCAATTCACAAACCTGCAGAGTTATAAATGGTAACTCTCGTCCACAAATATACTGAGGGAAGGCAACGAAGAGGATTTGAAAGCAAGGCAGAATTGCAGGACACAGATTTCAGGAGGTAGATTCGAATCGCCTTGAAAGCACATGAAAAGCGGCAAAACGTCGACAATGATGCCCTTGGCCAGAAAGGGCGTATGCGTTTTTTCCTGAATATATTCAGGAAAAAACGCATACGCCCTTTTTGGCCAACCAAGCAAGCTGGAAAGGCAAATCAGCGCTACAAAGAAGGCTCGCTTCCTGTCCGTCAAAAGGGCCATGCTGAAAAAAGTGTAAAAACCAGAAATGCAGGACAGGCCATGGAGAAATGGGAGCCTTGCTACGCTGATGGGCGGGTTATAAATTGCCAACAGCCACTCTGGAGAAGTGTACGGTGTGTCGTGAAACATCTAAAAAACACAGCTTAGAGAGCATAGGGCACTTCCGCTCATGGGCGTATAAATTGGGAAAACTAAAAATCAGCAAGACACAGGCACCCCAAAGTTTAGGGCTGCTCTGTTGACAAGAACCTCCACTTCATTACACCTAAAATATCCCAGGAAAGAGAAAAACGGATAAAGAAGTTGTGGTCCTTATGTACAATGGAATATCACTCAGCCATGAAATCAATGTCATGAGGCTAGTAGCAGCATGATGGGTGGATTTAGGTACGACGATTCTAAGTGAAATAAGTCACACAGAAAAAGACACTTATCATAAGATATCACTTATAGAAGGAATGTAAAAACCGCTACACTTGAACTGAATTACAAAACAGAACAGAGTCACACGTTTAGAAAACACACTATGGCTGCTTAACGGGAAAGGTGAGGTGGGGTGATGCATAAAACAAGGGTTTCAAATTAGCTCAGATACCGTTCCATAAACCCAATATGTAATAGACAAGACCTACTCCTTGCTCAGTGAACTGGACTCAACACGCCCTATTCACCGCACAAGAATATATCTGACTAGTAAGAAACTTAAAACCTATGTATTGATATCTCTCTGTAAGTGAGTCAAGTGGGTGTAAAGCGGCATAAACACAGCAGTGAAAAGCAGCTAAACCCCATTATAAAAATCAATTACTTTTAAAAACCCGTGAAACAAAGACAGTGAAAGAGAGAGAAATGCTTACAAAATTCGTTCAGGGGCTGTGATGCAACCTGGATTGACCATACCTAGACCCACAGCTGGGTGAGACATAAGGGTGGACACTCTTGGGGCTGAGAGGTTTGGTGAGGTTGGGTGAGCAAACGCAGACCCTTTCAAGTAATACTGCGTGGTACCCATCCCATGGGTCCCAAATCTCCAGGTTCAAGGGCACCTTCCTACATCGAAAACTTGCATGAGAAACCCAGAAGATGGTACACCATGTGATCGGGAAAGGTTTCTAAAACGCACCTCATTTCTCATCTCCTTGTGCTCGGGTTCGCCATTCCAGCCGCTTTACCAGCAATCTCCCTACTTGGAGGATCAGCACCTTTAACCTCCGGTTCCGAAAAGGTTGCAATTTGTCCTGAGGATGAACGGGAAGAGGGGGAAACCAATGAGAGACTAGATCTAGGTGTTGGGACAGGCACAGGTCACTCTATTTTCCCATCAGGAAGAAGAAATAACCACAGGCTCAGCCTGCCACCCGGAACCAGAATAGGGCTTGAAGCAATCCTGCGCTTTTGCGGCCAGCTCCCACAAAAGCGAGTTGAAAAATGGAGCTCAGGGGCACTGCAATTCACAAACCTGCAGAGTTATAAATGGTAACTCTCGTCCACAAATATACTGAGGGAAGGCAACGAAGAGGATTTGAAAGCAAGGCAGAATTGCAGGAAACAGATTTCAGGAGGTAGATTCGAATCGCCTTGAAAGCACATGAAAAGCGGCAAAACGTCGACAATGATGCCCTTGGCCAGAAAGGGCGTATGCGTTTTTTCCTGAATATATTCAGGAAAAAACGCATACGCCCTTTTTGGCCAACCAAGCAAGCTGGAAAGGCAAATCAGCGCTACAAAGAAGGCTCGCTTCCTGTCCGTCAAAAGGGCCATGCTGAAAAAAGTGTAAAAACCAGAAATGCAGGACAGGCCATGGAGAAATGGGAGCCTTGCTACGCTGATGGGCGGGTTATAAATTGCCAACAGCCACTCTGGAGAAGTGTACGGTGTGTCGTGAAACATCTAAAAAACACAGCTTAGAGAGCATAGGGCACTTCCGCTCATGGGCGTATAAATTGGGAAAACTAAAAATCAGCAAGACACAGGCACCCCAAAGTTTAGGGCTGCTCTGTTGACAAGAACCTCCACTTCATTACACCTAAAATATCCCAGGAAAGAGAAAAACGGATAAAGAAGTTGTGGTCCTTATGTACAATGGAATATCACTCAGCCATGAAATCAATGTCATGAGGCTAGTAGCAGCATGATGGGTGGATTTAGGTACGACGATTCTAAGTGAAATAAGTCACACAGAAAAAGACACTTATCATAAGATATCACTTATAGAAGGAATGTAAAAACCGCTACACTTGAACTGAATTACAAAACAGAACAGAGTCACACGTTTAGAAAACACACTATGGCTGCTTAACGGGAAAGGTGAGGTGGGGTGATGCATAAAACAAGGGTTTCAAATTAGCTCAGATACCGTTCCATAAACCCAATATGTAATAGACAAGACCTACTCCTTGCTCAGTGAACTGGACTCAACACGCCCTATTCACCGCACAAGAATATATCTGACTAGTAAGAAACTTAAAACCTATGTATTGATATCTCTCTGTAAGTGAGTCAAGTGGGTGTAAAGCGGCATAAACACAGCAGTGAAAAGCAGCTAAACCCCATTATAAAAATCAATTACTTTTAAAAACCCGTGAAACAAAGACAGTGAAAGAGAGAGAAATGCTTACAAAATTCGTTCAGGGGCTGTGATGCAACCTGGATTGACCATACCTAGACCCACAGCTGGGTGAGACATAAGGGTGGACACTCTTGGGGCTGAGAGGTTTGGTGAGGTTGGGTGAGCAAACGCAGACCCTTTCAAGTAATACTGCGTGGTACCCATCCCATGGGTCCCAAATCTCCAGGTTCAAGGGCACCTTCCTACATCGAAAACTTGCATGAGAAACCCAGAAGATGGTACACCATGTGATCGGGAAAGGTTTCTAAAACGCACCTCATTTCTCATCTCCTTGTGCTCGGGTTCGCCATTCCAGCCGCTTTACCAGCAATCTCCCTACTTGGAGGATCAGCACCTTTAACCTCCGGTTCCGAAAAGGTTGCAATTTGTCCTGAGGATGAACGGGAAGAGGGGGAAACCAATGAGAGACTAGATCTAGGTGTTGGGACAGGCACAGGTCACTCTATTTTCCCATCAGGAAGAAGAAATAACCACAGGCTCAGCCTGCCACCCGGAACCAGAATAGGGCTTGAAGCAATCCTGCGCTTTTGCGGCCAGCTCCCACAAAAGCGAGTTGAAAAATGGAGCTCAGGGGCACTGCAATTCACAAACCTGCAGAGTTATAAATGGTAACTCTCGTCCACAAATATACTGAGGGAAGGCAACGAAGAGGATTTGAAAGCAAGGCAGAATTGCAGGAAACAGATTTCAGGAGGTAGATTCGAATCGCCTTGAAAGCACATGAAAAGCGGCAAAACGTCGACAATGATGCCCTTGGCCAGAAAGGGCGTATGCGTTTTTTCCTGAATATATTCAGGAAAAAACGCATACGCCCTTTTTGGCCAACCAAGCAAGCTGGAAAGGCAAATCAGCGCTACAAAGAAGGCTCGCTTCCTGTCCGTCAAAAGGGCCATGCTGAAAAAAGTGTAAAAACCAGAAATGCAGGACAGGCCATGGAGAAATGGGAGCCTTGCTACGCTGATGGGCGGGTTATAAATTGCCAACAGCCACTCTGGAGAAGTGTACGGTGTGTCGTGAAACATCTAAAAAACACAGCTTAGAGAGCATAGGGCACTTCCGCTCATGGGCGTATAAATTGGGAAAACTAAAAATCAGCAAGACACAGGCACCCCAAAGTTTAGGGCTGCTCTGTTGACAAGAACCTCCACTTCATTACACCTAAAATATCCCAGGAAAGAGAAAAACGGATAAAGAAGTTGTGGTCCTTATGTACAATGGAATATCACTCAGCCATGAAATCAATGTCATGAGGCTAGTAGCAGCATGATGGGTGGATTTAGGTACGACGATTCTAAGTGAAAAAGTCACACAGAAAAAGACACTTATCATAAGATATCACTTATAGAAGGAATGTAAAAACCGCTACACTTGAACTGAATTACAAAACAGAACAGAGTCACACGTTTAGAAAACACACTATGGCTGCTTAACGGGAAAGGTGAGGTGGGGTGATGCATAAAACAAGGGTTTCAAATTAGCTCAGATACCGTTCCATAAACCCAATATGTAATAGACAAGACCTACTCCTTGCTCAGTGAACTGGACTCAACACGCCCTATTCACCGCACAAGAATATATCTGACTAGTAAGAAACTTAAAACCTATGTATTGATATCTCTCTGTAAGTGAGTCAAGTGGGTGTAAAGCGGCATAAACACAGCAGTGAAAAGCAGCTAAACCCCATTATAAAAATCAATTACTTTTAAAAACCCGTGAAACAAAGACAGTGAAAGAGAGAGAAATGCTTACAAAATTCGTTCAGGGGCTGTGATGCAACCTGGATTGACCATACCTAGACCCACAGCTGGGTGAGACATAAGGGTGGACACTCTTGGGGCTGAGAGGTTTGGTGAGGTTGGGTGAGCAAACGCAGACCCTTTCAAGTAATACTGCGTGGTACCCATCCCATGGGTCCCAAATCTCCAGGTTCAAGGGCACCTTCCTACATCGAAAACTTGCATGAGAAACCCAGAAGATGGTACACCATGTGATCGGGAAAGGTTTCTAAAACGCACCTCATTTCTCATCTCCTTGTGCTCGGGTTCGCCATTCCAGCCGCTTTACCAGCAATCTCCCTACTTGGAGGATCAGCACCTTTAACCTCCGGTTCCGAAAAGGTTGCAATTTGTCCTGAGGATGAAAGGGAAGAGGGGGAAACCAATGAGAGACTAGATCTAGGTGTTGGGACAGGCACAGGTCACTCTATTTTCCCATCAGGAAGAAGAAATAACCACAGGCTCAGCCTGCCACCCGGAACCAGAATAGGGTTTGAAGCAATCCTGCGCTTTTGCGGCCAGCTCCCACAAAAGCGAGTTGAAAAATGGAGCTCAGGGGCACTGCAATTCACAAACCTGCAGAGTTATAAATGGTAACTCTCGTCCACAAATATACTGAGGGAAGGCAACGAAGAGGATTTGAAAGCAAGGCAGAATTGCAGGAAACAGATTTCAGGAGGTAGGTTCGAATCGCCTTGAAAGCACATGAAAAGCGGCAAAACGTCGACAATGATGCCCTTGGCCAGAAAGGGCGTATGCGTTTTTTCCTGAATATATTCAGAAAAAAACGCATACGCCCTTTTTGGCCAACCAAGCAAGCTGGAAAGGCAAATCAGCGCTACAAAGAAGGCTCGCTTCCTGTCCGTCAAAAGGGCCATGCTGAAAAAAGTGTAAAAACCAGAAATGCAGGACAGGCCATGGAGAAATGGGAGCCTTGCTACGCTGATGGGCGGGTTATAAATTGCCAACAGCCACTCTGGAGAAGTGTACGGTGTGTCCTGAAACATCTAAAAAACACAGCTTAGAGAGCATAGGGCACTTCCGCTCATGGGCGTATAAATTGGGAAAACTAAAAATCAGCAAGACACAGGCACCCCAAAGTTTAGGGCTGCTCTGTTGACAAGAACCTCCACTTCATTACACCTTAAATATCCAAGGAAAGAGAAAAACGTATAAAGAAGTTGTGGTCCTTATGTACAATGGAATATCACTCAGCCATGAAATCAATGTCATGAGGCTAGTAGCAGCATGATGAGTGGATTTAGGTACGACGATTCTAAGTGAAATAAGTCACACAGAAAAAGACACTTATCATAAGATATCACTTATAGAGGGAATGTAAAAACCGCTACACTTGAACTGAATTACAAAACAGAACAGAGTCACACGTTTAGAAAACACACTATGGCTGCTTAACGGGAAAGGTGAGGTGGGGTGATGCATAAAACAAGGGTTTCAAATTAGCTCAGATACCGTTCCATAAACCCAATATGTAATAGACAAGACCTACTCCTTGCTCAGTGAACTGGACTCAACACCCCCTATTCACCGCACAAGAATATATCTGACTAGTAAGAAACTTAAAACCTATGTATTGATATCTCTCTGTAAGTGAGTCAAGTGGGTGTAAAGCGGCATAAACACAGCAGTGAAAAGCAGCTAAACCCCATTATAAAAATCAATTACTTTTAAAAACCCGTGAAACAAAGACAGTGAAAGAGAGAGAAATGCTTACAAAATTCGTTCAGGGGCTGTGATGCAACCTGGATTGACCATACCTAGACCCACAGCTGGGTGAGACATAAGGGTGGACACTCTTGGGGCTGAGAGGTTTGGTGAGGTTGGGTGAGCAAACGCAGACCCTTTCAAGTAATACTGCGTGGTACCCATCCCATGGGTCCCAAATCTCCAGGTTCAAGGGCACCTTCCTACATCGAAAACTTGCATGAGAAACCCAGAAGATGGTACACCATGTGATCAGGAAAGGTTTCTAAAACGCACCTCATTTCTCATCTCCTTGTGCTCGGGTTCGCCATTCCAGCCGCTTTACCAGCAATCTCCCTACTTGAAGGATCAGCACCTTTAACCTCCGGTTCCGAAAAGGTTGCAATTTGTCCTGAGGATGAACGGGAAGAGGGGGAAACCAATGAGAGACTAGATCTAGGTGTTGGGACAGGCACAGGTCACTCTATTTTCCCATCAGGAAGAAGAAATAACCACAGGCTCAGCCTGCCACCCGGAACCAGAATAGGGCTTGAAGCAATCCTGCGCTTTTGCGGCCAGCTCCCACAAAAGCGAGTTGAAAAATGGAGCTCAGGGGCACTGCAATTCACAAACCTGCAGAGTTATAAATGGTAACTCTCGTCCACAAATATACTGAGGGAAGGCAACGAAGAGGATTTGAAAGCAAGGCAGAATTGCAGGAAACAGATTTCAGGAGGTAGGTTCAAATCGCCTTGAAAGCACATGAAAAGCGGCAAAACGTCGACAATGATGCCCTTGGCCAAAAAGGGCGTATGCGTTTTTTCCTGAATATATTCAGGAAAAAACGCATACGCCCTTTTTGGCCAACCAAGCAAGCTGGAAAGGCAAATCAGCGCTACAAGGAAGGCTCGCTTCCTGTCCGTCACAAGGGCCATGCTGAAAAAAGTGTAAAAACCAGAAATGCAGGACAGGCCATGGAGAAATGGGAGCCTTGCTACACTGATGGGTGGGTTATAAATTGCCAACCGCCACTCTGGAGAAGTGTACGGTGTGTCCTGAAACATCTAAAAAACACAGCTTAGAGAGCATAGGGCACTTCCGCTCATGGGCGTATAAATTGGGAAAACTAAAAATCAGCAAGACACAGGCACCCCAAAGTTTAGCGCTGCTCTGTTGACAAGAACCTCCACTTCATTACACCTTAAATATCCAAGGAAAGAGAAAAACGTATAAAGAAGTTGTGGTCCTTATGTACAATGGAATATCACTCAGCCATGAAATCAATGTCATGAGGCTAGTAGCAGCATGATGAGTGGATTTAGGTACGACGATTCTAAGTGAAATAAGTCACACAGAAAAAGACACTTATCATAAGATATCACTTATAGAGGGAATGTAAAAACCGCTACACTTGAACTGAATTACAAAACAGAACAGAGTCACACGTTTAGAAAACACACTATGGCTGCTTAACGGGAAAGGTGAGGTGGGGTGATGCATAAAACAAGGGTTTCAAATTAGCTCAGATACCATTCCATAAACCCAATATGTAATAGACAAGACCTACTCCTTGCTCAGTGAACTGGACTCAACACCCCCTATTCACCGCACAAGAATATATCTGACTAGTAAGAAACTTAAAACCTATGTATTGATATCTCTCTGTAAGTGAGTCAAGTGGGTGTAAAGCGGCATAAACACAGCAGTGAAAAGCAGCTAAACCCCATTATAAAAATCAATTACTTTTAAAAACCCGTGAAACAAAGACAGTGAAAGAGAGAGAAATGCTTACAAAATTCATTCAGGGGCTGTGATGCAACCTGGATTGACCATACCTAGACCCACAGCTGGGTGAGACATAAGGGTGGACACTCTTGGGGCTGAGAGGTTTGGTGAGGTTGGGTGAGCAAACGCAGACCCTTTCAAGTAATACTGCGTGGTACCCATCCCATGGGTCCCAAATCTCCAGGTTCAAGGGCACCTTCCTACATCGAAAACTTGCATGAGAAACCCAGAAGATGGTACACCATGTGATCGGGAAAGGTTTCTAAAACGCACCTCATTTCTCATCTCCTTGTGCTCGGGTTCGCCATTCCAGCCGCTTTACCAGCAATCTCCCTACTTGGAGGATCAGCACCTTTAACCTCCGGTTCCGAAAAGGTTGCAATTTGTCCTGAGGATGAACGGGAAGAGGGGGAAACCAATGAGAGACTAGATCTAGGTGTTGGGACAGGCACAGGTCACTCTATTTTCCCATCAGGAAGAAGAAATAACCACAGGCTCAGCCTGCCACCCGGAACCAGAATAGGGCTTGAAGCAATCCTGCGCTTTTGCGGCCAGCTCCCACAAAAGCGAGTTGAAAAATGGAGCTCAGGGGCACTGCAATTCACAAACCTGCAGAGTTATAAATGGTAACTCTCGTCCACAAATATACTGAGGGAAGGCAACGAAGAGGATTTGAAAGCAAGGCAGAATTGCAGGACACAGATTTCAGGAGGTAGATTCGAATCGCCTTGAAAGCACATGAAAAGCGGCAAAACGTCGACAATGATGCCCTTGGCCAGAAAGGGCGTATGCGTTTTTTCCTGAATATATTCAGGAAAAAACGCATACGCCCTTTTTGGCCAACCAAGCAAGCTGGAAAGGCAAATCAGCACTACAAAGAAGGCTCGCTTCCTGTCCGTCAAAAGGGCCATGCTGAAAAAAGTGTAAAAACCAGAAATGCAGGACAGGCCATGGAGAAATGGGAGCCTTGCTACGCTGATGGGCGGGTTATAAATTGCCAACAGCCACTCTGGAGAAGTGTACGGTGTGTCGTGAAACATCTAAAAAACACAGCTTAGAGAGCATAGGGCACTTCCGCTCATGGGCGTATAAATTGGGAAAACTAAAAATCAGCAAGACACAGGCACCCCAAAGTTTAGGGCTGCTCTGTTGACAAGAACCTCCACTTCATTACACCTAAAATATCCCAGGAAAGAGAAAAACGGATAAAGAAGTTGTGGTCCTTATGTACAATGGAATATCACTCAGCCATGAAATCAATGTCATGAGGCTAGTAGCAGCATGATGGGTGGATTTAGGTACGACGATTCTAAGTGAAATAAGTCACACAGAAAAAGACACTTATCATAAGATATCACTTATAGAAGGAATGTAAAAACCGCTACACTTGAACTGAATTACAAAACAGAACAGAGTCACACGTTTAGAAAACACACTATGGCTGCTTAACGGGAAAGGTGAGGTGGGGTGATGCATAAAACAAGGGTTTCAAATTAGCTCAGATACCGTTCCATAAACCCAATATGTAATAGACAAGACCTACTCCTTGCTCAGTGAACTGGACTCAACACGCCCTATTCACCGCACAAGAATATATCTGACTAGTAAGAAACTTAAAACCTATGTATTGATATCTCTCTGTAAGTGAGTCAAGTGGGTGTAAAGCGGCATAAACACAGCAGTGAAAAGCAGCTAAACCCCATTATAAAAATCAATTACTTTTAAAAACCCGTGAAACAAAGACAGTGAAAGAGAGAGAAATGCTTACAAAATTCGTTCAGGGGCTGTGATGCAACCTGGATTGACCATACCTAGACCCACAGCTGGGTGAGACATAAGGGTGGACACTCTTGGGGCTGAGAGGTTTGGTGAGGTTGGGTGAGCAAACGCAGACCCTTTCAAGTAATACTGCGTGGTACCCATCCCATGGGTCCCAAATCTCCAGGTTCAAGGGCACCTTCCTACATCGAAAACTTGCATGAGAAACCCAGAAGATGGTACACCATGTGATCGGGAAAGGTTTCTAAAACGCACCTCATTTCTCATCTCCTTGTGCTCGGGTTCGCCATTCCAGCCGCTTTACCAGCAATCTCCCTACTTGGAGGATCAGCACCTTTAACCTCCGGTTCCGAAAAGGTTGCAATTTGTCCTGAGGATGAACGGGAAGAGGGGGAAACCAATGAGAGACTAGATCTAGGTGTTGGGACAGGCACAGGTCACTCTATTTTCCCATCAGGAAGAAGAAATAACCACAGGCTCAGCCTGCCACCCGGAACCAGAATAGGGCTTGAAGCAATCCTGCGCTTTTGCGGCCAGCTCCCACAAAAGCGAGTTGAAAAATGGAGCTCAGGGGCACTGCAATTCACAAACCTGCAGAGTTATAAATGGTAACTCTCGTCCACAAATATACTGAGGGAAGGCAACGAAGAGGATTTGAAAGCAAGGCAGAATTGCAGGAAACAGATTTCAGGAGGTAGATTCGAATCGCCTTGAAAGCACATGAAAAGCGGCAAAACGTCGACAATGATGCCCTTGGCCAGAAAGGGCGTATGCGTTTTTTCCTGAATATATTCAGGAAAAAACGCATACGCCCTTTTTGGCCAACCAAGCAAGCTGGAAAGGCAAATCAGCGCTACAAAGAAGGCTCGCTTCCTGTCCGTCAAAAGGGCCATGCTGAAAAAAGTGTAAAAACCAGAAATGCAGGACAGGCCATGGAGAAATGGGAGCCTTGCTACGCTGATGGGCGGGTTATAAATTGCCAACAGCCACTCTGGAGAAGTGTACGGTGTGTCCTGAAACATCTAAAAAACACAGCTTAGAGAGCATAGGGCACTTCCGCTCATGGGCGTATAAATTGGGAAAACTAAAAATCAGCAAGACACAGGCACCCCAAAGTTTAGGGCTGCTCTGTTGACAAGAACCTCCACTTCATTACACCTAAAATATCCCAGGAAAGAGAAAAACGGATAAAGAAGTTGTGGTCCTTATGTACAATGGAATATCACTCAGCCATGAAATCAATGTCATGAGGCTAGTAGCAGCATGATGGGTGGATTTAGGTACGACGATTCTAAGTGAAATAAGTCACACAGAAAAAGACACTTATCATAAGATATCACTTATAGAAGGAATGTAAAAACCGCTACACTTGAACTGAATTACAAAACAGAACAGAGTCACACGTTTAGAAAACACACTATGGCTGCTTAACGGGAAAGGTGAGGTGGGGTGATGCATAAAACAAGGGTTTCAAATTAGCTCAGATACCGTTCCATAAACCCAATATGTAATAGACAAGACCTACTCCTTGCTCAGTGAACTGGACTCAACACGCCCTATTCACCGCACAAGAATATATCTGACTAGTAAGAAACTTAAAACCTATGTATTGATATCTCTCTGTAAGTGAGTCAAGTGGGTGTAAAGCGGCATAAACACAGCAGTGAAAAGCAGCTAAACCCCATTATAAAAATCAATTACTTTTAAAAACCCGTGAAACAAAGACAGTGAAAGAGAGAGAAATGCTTACAAAATTCGTTCAGGGGCTGTGATGCAACCTGGATTGACCATACCTAGACCCACAGCTGGGTGAGACATAAGGGTGGACACTCTTGGGGCTGAGAGGTTTGGTGAGGTTGGGTGAGCAAACGCAGACCCTTTCAAGTAATACTGCGTGGTACCCATCCCATGGGTCCCAAATCTCCAGGTTCAAGGGCACCTTCCTACATCGAAAACTTGCATGAGAAACCCAGAAGATGGTACACCATGTGATCGGGAAAGGTTTCTAAAACGCACCTCATTTCTCATCTCCTTGTGCTCGGGTTCGCCATTCCAGCCGCTTTACCAGCAATCTCCCTACTTGGAGGATCAGCACCTTTAACCTCCGGTTCCGAAAAGGTTGCAATTTGTCCTGAGGATGAACGGGAAGAGGGGGAAACCAATGAGAGACTAGATCTAGGTGTTGGGACAGGCACAGGTCACTCTATTTTCCCATCAGGAAGAAGAAATAACCACAGGCTCAGCCTGCCACCCGGAACCAGAATAGGGCTTGAAGCAATCCTGCGCTTTTGCGGCCAGCTCCCACAAAAGCGAGTTGAAAAATGGAGCTCAGGGGCACTGCAATTCACAAACCTGCAGAGTTATAAATGGTAACTCTCGTCCACAAATATACTGAGGGAAGGCAACGAAGAGGATTTGAAAGCAAGGCAGAATTGCAGGACACAGATTTCAGGAGGTAGATTCGAATCGCCTTGAAAGCACATGAAAAGCGGCAAAACGTCGACAATGATGCCCTTGGCCAGAAAGGGCGTATGCGTTTTTTCCTGAATATATTCAGGAAAAAACGCATACGCCCTTTTTGGCCAACCAAGCAAGCTGGAAAGGCAAATCAGCGCTACAAAGAAGGCTCGCTTCCTGTCCGTCAAAAGGGCCATGCTGAAAAAAGTGTAAAAACCAGAAATGCAGGACAGGCCATGGAGAAATGGGAGCCTTGCTACGCTGATGGGCGGGTTATAAATTGCCAACAGCCACTCTGGAGAAGTGTACGGTGTGTCGTGAAACATCTAAAAAACACAGCTTAGAGAGCATAGGGCACTTCCGCTCATGGGCGTATAAATTGGGAAAACTAAAAATCAGCAAGACACAGGCACCCCAAAGTTTAGGGCTGCTCTGTTGACAAGAACCTCCACTTCATTACACCTAAAATATCCCAGGAAAGAGAAAAACGGATAAAGAAGTTGTGGTCCTTATGTACAATGGAATATCACTCAGCCATGAAATCAATGTCATGAGGCTAGTAGCAGCATGATGGGTGGATTTAGGTACGACGATTCTAAGTGAAATAAGTCACACAGAAAAAGACACTTATCATAAGATATCACTTATAGAAGGAATGTAAAAACCGCTACACTTGAACTGAATTACAAAACAGAACAGAGTCACACGTTTAGAAAACACACTATGGCTGCTTAACGGGAAAGGTGAGGTGGGGTGATGCATAAAACAAGGGTTTCAAATTAGCTCAGATACCGTTCCATAAACCCAATATGTAATAGACAAGACCTACTCCTTGCTCAGTGAACTGGACTCAACACGCCCTATTCACCGCACAAGAATATATCTGACTAGTAAGAAACTTAAAACCTATGTATTGATATCTCTCTGTAAGTGAGTCAAGTGGGTGTAAAGCGGCATAAACACAGCAGTGAAAAGCAGCTAAACCCCATTATAAAAATCAATTACTTTTAAAAACCCGTGAAACAAAGACAGTGAAAGAGAGAGAAATGCTTACAAAATTCGTTCAGGGGCTGTGATGCAACCTGGATTGACCATACCTAGACCCACAGCTGGGTGAGACATAAGGGTGGACACTCTTGGGGCTGAGAGGTTTGGTGAGGTTGGGTGAGCAAACGCAGACCCTTTCAAGTAATACTGCGTGGTACCCATCCCATGGGTCCCAAATCTCCAGGTTCAAGGGCACCTTCCTACATCGAAAACTTGCATGAGAAACCCAGAAGATGGTACACCATGTGATCGGGAAAGGTTTCTAAAACGCACCTCATTTCTCATCTCCTTGTGCTCGGGTTCGCCATTCCAGCCGCTTTACCAGCAATCTCCCTACTTGGAGGATCAGCACCTTTAACCTCCGGTTCCGAAAAGGTTGCAATTTGTCCTGAGGATGAACGGGAAGAGGGGGAAACCAATGAGAGACTAGATCTAGGTGTTGGGACAGGCACAGGTCACTCTATTTTCCCATCAGGAAGAAGAAATAACCACAGGCTCAGCCTGCCACCCGGAACCAGAATAGGGTTTGAAGCAATCCTGCGCTTTTGCGGCCAGCTCCCACAAAAGCGAGTTGAAAAATGGAGCTCAGGGGCACTGCAATTCACAAACCTGCAGAGTTATAAATGGTAACTCTCGTCCACAAATATACTGAGGGAAGGCAACGAAGAGGATTTGAAAGCAAGGCAGAATTGCAGGAAACAGATTTCAGGAGGTAGGTTCGAATCGCCTTGAAAGCACATGAAAAGCGGCAAAACGTCGACAATGATGCCCTTGGCCAGAAAGGGCGTATGCGTTTTTTCCTGAATATATTCAGAAAAAAACGCATACGCCCTTTTTGGCCAACCAAGCAAGCTGGAAAGGCAAATCAGCGCTACAAAGAAGGCTCGCTTCCTGTCCGTCAAAAGGGCCATGCTGAAAAAAGTGTAAAAACCAGAAATGCAGGACAGGCCATGGAGAAATGGGAGCCTTGCTACGCTGATGGGCGGGTTATAAATTGCCAACAGCCACTCTGGAGAAGTGTACGGTGTGTCCTGAAACATCTAAAAAACACAGCTTAGAGAGCATAGGGCACTTCCGCTCATGGGCGTATAAATTGGGAAAACTAAAAATCAGCAAGACACAGGCACCCCAAAGTTTAGGGCTGCTCTGTTGACAAGAACCTCCACTTCATTACACCTTAAATATCCAAGGAAAGAGAAAAACGTATAAAGAAGTTGTGGTCCTTATGTACAATGGAATATCACTCAGCCATGAAATCAATGTCATGAGGCTAGTAGCAGCATGATGAGTGGATTTAGGTACGACGATTCTAAGTGAAATAAGTCACACAGAAAAAGACACTTATCATAAGATATCACTTATAGAGGGAATGTAAAAACCGCTACACTTGAACTGAATTACAAAACAGAACAGAGTCACACGTTTAGAAAACACACTATGGCTGCTTAACGGGAAAGGTGAGGTGGGGTGATGCATAAAACAAGGGTTTCAAATTAGCTCAGATACCGTTCCATAAACCCAATATGTAATAGACAAGACCTACTCCTTGCTCAGTGAACTGGACTCAACACGCCCTATTCACCGCACAAGAATATATCTGACTAGTAAGAAACTTAAAACCTATGTATTGATATCTCTCTGTAAGTGAGTCAAGTGGGTGTAAAGCGGCATAAACACAGCAGTGAAAAGCAGCTAAACCCCATTATAAAAATCAATTACTTTTAAAAACCCGTGAAACAAAGACAGTGAAAGAGAGAGAAATGCTTACAAAATTCGTTCAGGGGCTGTGATGCAACCTGGATTGACCATACCTAGACCCACAGCTGGGTGAGACATAAGGGTGGACACTCTTGGGGCTGAGAGGTTTGGTGAGGTTGGGTGAGCAAACGCAGACCCTTTCAAGTAATACTGCGTGGTACCCATCCCATGGGTCCCAAATCTCCAGGTTCAAGGGCACCTTCCTACATCGAAAACTTGCATGAGAAACCCAGAAGATGGTACACCATGTGATCAGGAAAGGTTTCTAAAACGCACCTCATTTCTCATCTCCTTGTGCTCGGGTTCGCCATTCCAGCCGCTTTACCAGCAATCTCCCTACTTGAAGGATCAGCACCTTTAACCTCCGGTTCCGAAAAGGTTGCAATTTGTCCTGAGGATGAACGGGAAGAGGGGGAAACCAATGAGAGACTAGATCTAGGTGTTGGGACAGGCACAGGTCACTCTATTTTCCCATCAGGAAGAAGAAATAACCACAGGCTCAGCCTGCCACCCGGAACCAGAATAGGGCTTGAAGCAATCCTGCGCTTTTGCGGCCAGCTCCCACAAAAGCGAGTTGAAAAATGGAGCTCAGGGGCACTGCAATTCACAAACCTGCAGAGTTATAAATGGTAACTCTCGTCCACAAATATACTGAGGGAAGGCAACGAAGAGGATTTGAAAGCAAGGCAGAATTGCAGGAAACAGATTTCAGGAGGTAGGTTCAAATCGCCTTGAAAGCACATGAAAAGCGGCAAAACGTCGACAATGATGCCCTTGGCCAAAAAGGGCGTATGCGTTTTTTCCTGAATATATTCAGGAAAAAACGCATACGCCCTTTTTGGCCAACCAAGCAAGCTGGAAAGGCAAATCAGCGCTACAAGGAAGGCTCGCTTCCTGTCCGTCACAAGGGCCATGCTGAAAAAAGTGTAAAAACCAGAAATGCAGGACAGGCCATGGAGAAATGGGAGCCTTGCTACACTGATGGGCGGGTTATAAATTGCCAACCGCCACTCTGGAGAAGTGTACGGTGTGTCCTGAAACATCTAAAAAACACAGCTTAGAGAGCATAGGGCACTTCCGCTCATGGGCGTATAAATTGGGAAAACTAAAAATCAGCAAGACACAGGCACCCCAAAGTTTAGCGCTGCTCTGTTGACAAGAACCTCCACTTCATTACACCTTAAATATCCAAGGAAAGAGAAAAACGTATAAAGAAGTTGTGGTCCTTATGTACAATGGAATATCACTCAGCCATGAAATCAATGTCATGAGGCTAGTAGCAGCATGATGAGTGGATTTAGGTACGACGATTCTAAGTGAAATAAGTCACACAGAAAAAGACACTTATCATAAGATATCACTTATAGAGGGAATGTAAAAACCGCTACACTTGAACTGAATTACAAAACAGAACAGAGTCACACGTTTAGAAAACACACTATGGCTGCTTAACGGGAAAGGTGAGGTGGGGTGATGCATAAAACAAGGGTTTCAAATTAGCTCAGATACCATTCCATAAACCCAATATGTAATAGACAAGACCTACTCCTTGCTCAGTGAACTGGACTCAACACCCCCTATTCACCGCACAAGAATATATCTGACTAGTAAGAAACTTAAAACCTATGTATTGATATCTCTCTGTAAGTGAGTCAAGTGGGTGTAAAGCGGCATAAACACAGCAGTGAAAAGCAGCTAAACCCCATTATAAAAATCAATTACTTTTAAAAACCCGTGAAACAAAGACAGTGAAAGAGAGAGAAATGCTTACAAAATTCATTCAGGGGCTGTGATGCAACCTGGATTGACCATACCTACACCCACAGCTGGGTGAGACATAAGGGTGGACACTCTTGGGGCTGAGAGGTTTGGTGAGGTTGGGTGAGCAAACGCAGACCCTTTCAAGTAATACTGCGTGGTACCCATCCCATGGGTCCCAAATCTCCAGGTTCAAGGGCACCTTCCTACATCGAAAACTTGCATGAGAAACCCAGAAGATGGTACACCATGTGATCGGGAAAGGTTTCTAAAACGCACCTCATTTCTCATCTCCTTGTGCTCGGGTTCGCCATTCCAGCCGCTTTACCAGCAATCTCCCTACTTGGAGGATCAGCACCTTTAACCTCCGGTTCCGAAAAGGTTGCAATTTGTCCTGAGGATGAACGGGAAGAGGGGGAAACCAATGAGAGACTAGATCTAGGTGTTGGGACAGGCACAGGTCACTCTATTTTCCCATCAGGAAGAAGAAATAACCACAGGCTCAGCCTGCCACCCGGAACCAGAATAGGGCTTGAAGCAATCCTGCGCTTTTGCGGCCAGCTCCCACAAAAGCGAGTTGAAAAATGGAGCTCAGGGGCACTGCAATTCACAAACCTGCAGAGTTATAAATGGTAACTCTCGTCCACAAATATACTGAGGGAAGGCAACGAAGAGGATTTGAAAGCAAGGCAGAATTGCAGGACACAGATTTCAGGAGGTAGATTCGAATCGCCTTGAAAGCACATGAAAAGCGGCAAAACGTCGACAATGATGCCCTTGGCCAGAAAGGGCGTATGCGTTTTTTCCTGAATATATTCAGGAAAAAACGCATACGCCCTTTTTGGCCAACCAAGCAAGCTGGAAAGGCAAATCAGCGCTACAAAGAAGGCTCGCTTCCTGTCCGTCAAAAGGGCCATGCTGAAAAAAGTGTAAAAACCAGAAATGCAGGACAGGCCATGGAGAAATGGGAGCCTTGCTACGCTGATGGGCGGGTTATAAATTGCCAACAGCCACTCTGGAGAAGTGTACGGTGTGTCGTGAAACATCTAAAAAACACAGCTTAGAGAGCATAGGGCACTTCCGCTCATGGGCGTATAAATTGGGAAAACTAAAAATCAGCAAGACACAGGCACCCCAAAGTTTAGGGCTGCTCTGTTGACAAGAACCTCCACTTCATTACACCTAAAATATCCCAGGAAAGAGAAAAACGGATAAAGAAGTTGTGGTCCTTATGTACAATGGAATATCACTCAGCCATGAAATCAATGTCATGAGGCTAGTAGCAGCATGATGGGTGGATTTAGGTACGACGATTCTAAGTGAAATAAGTCACACAGAAAAAGACACTTATCATAAGATATCACTTATAGAAGGAATGTAAAAACCGCTACACTTGAACTGAATTACAAAACAGAACAGAGTCACACGTTTAGAAAACACACTATGGCTGCTTAACGGGAAAGGTGAGGTGGGGTGATGCATAAAACAAGGGTTTCAAATTAGCTCAGATACCGTTCCATAAACCCAATATGTAATAGACAAGACCTACTCCTTGCTCAGTGAACTGGACTCAACACGCCCTATTCACCGCACAAGAATATATCTGACTAGTAAGAAACTTAAAACCTATGTATTGATATCTCTCTGTAAGTGAGTCAAGTGGGTGTAAAGCGGCATAAACACAGCAGTGAAAAGCAGCTAAACCCCATTATAAAAATCAATTACTTTTAAAAACCCGTGAAACAAAGACAGTGAAAGAGAGAGAAATGCTTACAAAATTCGTTCAGGGGCTGTGATGCAACCTGGATTGACCATACCTAGACCCACAGCTGGGTGAGACATAAGGGTGGACACTCTTGGGGCTGAGAGGTTTGGTGAGGTTGGGTGAGCAAACGCAGACCCTTTCAAGTAATACTGCGTGGTACCCATCCCATGGGTCCCAAATCTCCAGGTTCAAGGGCACCTTCCTACATCGAAAACTTGCATGAGAAACCCAGAAGATGGTACACCATGTGATCGGGAAAGGTTTCTAAAACGCACCTCATTTCTCATCTCCTTGTGCTCGGGTTCGCCATTCCAGCCGCTTTACCAGCAATCTCCCTACTTGGAGGATCAGCACCTTTAACCTCCGGTTCCGAAAAGGTTGCAATTTGTCCTGAGGATGAACGGGAAGAGGGGGAAACCAATGAGAGACTAGATCTAGGTGTTGGGACAGGCACAGGTCACTCTATTTTCCCATCAGGAAGAAGAAATAACCACAGGCTCAGCCTGCCACCCGGAACCAGAATAGGGCTTGAAGCAATCCTGCGCTTTTGCGGCCAGCTCCCACAAAAGCGAGTTGAAAAATGGAGCTCAGGGGCACTGCAATTCACAAACCTGCAGAGTTATAAATGGTAACTCTCGTCCACAAATATACTGAGGGAAGGCAACGAAGAGGATTTGAAAGCAAGGCAGAATTGCAGGAAACAGATTTCAGGAGGTAGATTCGAATCGCCTTGAAAGCACATGAAAAGCGGCAAAACGTCGACAATGATGCCCTTGGCCAGAAAGGGCGTATGCGTTTTTTCCTGAATATATTCAGGAAAAAACGCATACGCCCTTTTTGGCCAACCAAGCAAGCTGGAAAGGCAAATCAGCGCTACAAAGAAGGCTCGCTTCCTGTCCGTCAAAAGGGCCATGCTGAAAAAAGTGTAAAAACCAGAAATGCAGGACAGGCCATGGAGAAATGGGAGCCTTGCTACGCTGATGGGCGGGTTATAAATTGCCAACAGCCACTCTGGAGAAGTGTACGGTGTGTCGTGAAACATCTAAAAAACACAGCTTAGAGAGCATAGGGCACTTCCGCTCATGGGCGTATAAATTGGGAAAACTAAAAATCAGCAAGACACAGGCACCCCAAAGTTTAGGGCTGCTCTGTTGACAAGAACCTCCACTTCATTACACCTAAAATATCCCAGGAAAGAGAAAAACGGATAAAGAAGTTGTGGTCCTTATGTACAATGGAATATCACTCAGCCATGAAATCAATGTCATGAGGCTAGTAGCAGCATGATGGGTGGATTTAGGTACGACGATTCTAAGTGAAATAAGTCACACAGAAAAAGACACTTATCATAAGATATCACTTATAGAAGGAATGTAAAAACCGCTACACTTGAACTGAATTACAAAACAGAACAGAGTCACACGTTTAGAAAACACACTATGGCTGCTTAACGGGAAAGGTGAGGTGGGGTGATGCATAAAACAAGGGTTTCAAATTAGCTCAGATACCGTTCCATAAACCCAATATGTAATAGACAAGACCTACTCCTTGCTCAGTGAACTGGACTCAACACGCCCTATTCACCGCACAAGAATATATCTGACTAGTAAGAAACTTAAAACCTATGTATTGATATCTCTCTGTAAGTGAGTCAAGTGGGTGTAAAGCGGCATAAACACAGCAGTGAAAAGCAGCTAAACCCCATTATAAAAATCAATTACTTTTAAAAACCCGTGAAACAAAGACAGTGAAAGAGAGAGAAATGCTTACAAAATTCGTTCAGGGGCTGTGATGCAACCTGGATTGACCATACCTAGACCCACAGCTGGGTGAGACATAAGGGTGGACACTCTTGGGGCTGAGAGGTTTGGTGAGGTTGGGTGAGCAAACGCAGACCCTTTCAAGTAATACTGCGTGGTACCCATCCCATGGGTCCCAAATCTCCAGGTTCAAGGGCACCTTCCTACATCGAAAACTTGCATGAGAAACCCAGAAGATGGTACACCATGTGATCGGGAAAGGTTTCTAAAACGCACCTCATTTCTCATCTCCTTGTGCTCGGGTTCGCCATTCCAGCCGCTTTACCAGCAATCTCCCTACTTGGAGGATCAGCACCTTTAACCTCCGGTTCCGAAAAGGTTGCAATTTGTCCTGAGGATGAACGGGAAGAGGGGGAAACCAATGAGAGACTAGATCTAGGTGTTGGGACAGGCACAGGTCACTCTATTTTCCCATCAGGAAGAAGAAATAACCACAGGCTCAGCCTGCCACCCGGAACCAGAATAGGGCTTGAAGCAATCCTGCGCTTTTGCGGCCAGCTCCCACAAAAGCGAGTTGAAAAATGGAGCTCAGGGGCACTGCAATTCACAAACCTGCAGAGTTATAAATGGTAACTCTCGTCCACAAATATACTGAGGGAAGGCAACGAAGAGGATTTGAAAGCAAGGCAGAATTGCAGGAAACAGATTTCAGGAGGTAGATTCGAATCGCCTTGAAAGCACATGAAAAGCGGCAAAACGTCGACAATGATGCCCTTGGCCAGAAAGGGCGTATGCGTTTTTTCCTGAATATATTCAGGAAAAAACGCATACGCCCTTTTTGGCCAACCAAGCAAGCTGGAAAGGCAAATCAGCGCTACAAAGAAGGCTCGCTTCCTGTCCGTCAAAAGGGCCATGCTGAAAAAAGTGTAAAAACCAGAAATGCAGGACAGGCCATGGAGAAATGGGAGCCTTGCTACGCTGATGGGCGGGTTATAAATTGCCAACAGCCACTCTGGAGAAGTGTACGGTGTGTCGTGAAACATCTAAAAAACACAGCTTAGAGAGCATAGGGCACTTCCGCTCATGGGCGTATAAATTGGGAAAACTAAAAATCAGCAAGACACAGGCACCCCAAAGTTTAGGGCTGCTCTGTTGACAAGAACCTCCACTTCATTACACCTAAAATATCCCAGGAAAGAGAAAAACGGATAAAGAAGTTGTGGTCCTTATGTACAATGGAATATCACTCAGCCATGAAATCAATGTCATGAGGCTAGTAGCAGCATGATGGGTGGATTTAGGTACGACGATTCTAAGTGAAATAAGTCACACAGAAAAAGACACTTATCATAAGATATCACTTATAGAAGGAATGTAAAAACCGCTACACTTGAACTGAATTACAAAACAGAACAGAGTCACACGTTTAGAAAACACACTATGGCTGCTTAACGGGAAAGGTGAGGTGGGGTGATGCATAAAACAAGGGTTTCAAATTAGCTCAGATACCGTTCCATAAACCCAATATGTAATAGACAAGACCTACTCCTTGCTCAGTGAACTGGACTCAACACGCCCTATTCACCGCACAAGAATATATCTGACTAGTAAGAAACTTAAAACCTATGTATTGATATCTCTCTGTAAGTGAGTCAAGTGGGTGTAAAGCGGCATAAACACAGCAGTGAAAAGCAGCTAAACCCCATTATAAAAATCAATTACTTTTAAAAACCCGTGAAACAAAGACAGTGAAAGAGAGAGAAATGCTTACAAAATTCGTTCAGGGGCTGTGATGCAACCTGGATTGACCATACCTAGACCCACAGCTGGGTGAGACATAAGGGTGGACACTCTTGGGGCTGAGAGGTTTGGTGAGGTTGGGTGAGCAAACGCAGACCCTTTCAAGTAATACTGCGTGGTACCCATCCCATGGGTCCCAAATCTCCAGGTTCAAGGGCACCTTCCTACATCGAAAACTTGCATGAGAAACCCAGAAGATGGTACACCATGTGATCGGGAAAGGTTTCTAAAACGCACCTCATTTCTCATCTCCTTGTGCTCGGGTTCGCCATTCCAGCCGCTTTACCAGCAATCTCCCTACTTGGAGGATCAGCACCTTTAACCTCCGGTTCCGAAAAGGTTGCAATTTGTCCTGAGGATGAACGGGAAGAGGGGGAAACCAATGAGAGACTAGATCTAGGTGTTGGGACAGGCACAGGTCACTCTATTTTCCCATCAGGAAGAAGAAATAACCACAGGCTCAGCCTGCCACCCGGAACCAGAATAGGGCTTGAAGCAATCCTGCGCTTTTGCGGCCAGCTCCCACAAAAGCGAGTTGAAAAATGGAGCTCAGGGGCACTGCAATTCACAAACCTGCAGAGTTATAAATGGTAACTCTCGTCCACAAATATACTGAGGGAAGGCAACGAAGAGGATTTGAAAGCAAGGCAGAATTGCAGGACACAGATTTCAGGAGGTAGATTCGAATCGCCTTGAAAGCACATGAAAAGCGGCAAAACGTCGACAATGATGCCCTTGGCCAGAAAGGGCGTATGCGTTTTTTCCTGAATATATTCAGGAAAAAACGCATACGCCCTTTTTGGCCAACCAAGCAAGCTGGAAAGGCAAATCAGCGCTACAAAGAAGGCTCGCTTCCTGTCCGTCAAAAGGGCCATGCTGAAAAAAGTGTAAAAACCAGAAATGCAGGACAGGCCATGGAGAAATGGGAGCCTTGCTACGCTGATGGGCGGGTTATAAATTGCCAACAGCCACTCTGGAGAAGTGTACGGTGTGTCGTGAAACATCTAAAAAACACAGCTTAGAGAGCATAGGGCACTTCCGCTCATGGGCGTATAAATTGGGAAAACTAAAAATCAGCAAGACACAGGCACCCCAAAGTTTAGGGCTGCTCTGTTGACAAGAACCTCCACTTCATTACACCTAAAATATCCCAGGAAAGAGAAAAACGGATAAAGAAGTTGTGGTCCTTATGTACAATGGAATATCACTCAGCCATGAAATCAATGTCATGAGGCTAGTAGCAGCATGATGGGTGGATTTAGGTACGACGATTCTAAGTGAAATAAGTCACACAGAAAAAGACACTTATCATAAGATATCACTTATAGAAGGAATGTAAAAACCGCTACACTTGAACTGAATTACAAAACAGAACAGAGTCACACGTTTAGAAAACACACTATGGCTGCTTAACGGGAAAGGTGAGGTGGGGTGATGCATAAAACAAGGGTTTCAAATTAGCTCAGATACCGTTCCATAAACCCAATATGTAATAGACAAGACCTACTCCTTGCTCAGTGAACTGGACTCAACACGCCCTATTCACCGCACAAGAATATATCTGACTAGTAAGAAACTTAAAACCTATGTATTGATATCTCTCTGTAAGTGAGTCAAGTGGGTGTAAAGCGGCATAAACACAGCAGTGAAAAGCAGCTAAACCCCATTATAAAAATCAATTACTTTTAAAAACCCGTGAAACAAAGACAGTGAAAGAGAGAGAAATGCTTACAAAATTCGTTCAGGGGCTGTGATGCAACCTGGATTGACCATACCTAGACCCACAGCTGGGTGAGACATAAGGGTGGACACTCTTGGGGCTGAGAGGTTTGGTGAGGTTGGGTGAGCAAACGCAGACCCTTTCAAGTAATACTGCGTGGTACCCATCCCATGGGTCCCAAATCTCCAGGTTCAAGGGCACCTTCCTACATCGAAAACTTGCATGAGAAACCCAGAAGATGGTACACCATGTGATCGGGAAAGGTTTCTAAAACGCACCTCATTTCTCATCTCCTTGTGCTCGGGTTCGCCATTCCAGCCGCTTTACCAGCAATCTCCCTACTTGGAGGATCAGCACCTTTAACCTCCGGTTCCGAAAAGGTTGCAATTTGTCCTGAGGATGAACGGGAAGAGGGGGAAACCAATGAGAGACTAGATCTAGGTGTTGGGACAGGCACAGGTCACTCTATTTTCCCATCAGGAAGAAGAAATAACCACAGGCTCAGCCTGCCACCCGGAACCAGAATAGGGCTTGAAGCAATCCTGCGCTTTTGCGGCCAGCTCCCACAAAAGCGAGTTGAAAAATGGAGCTCAGGGGCACTGCAATTCACAAACCTGCAGAGTTATAAATGGTAACTCTCGTCCACAAATATACTGAGGGAAGGCAACGAAGAGGATTTGAAAGCAAGGCAGAATTGCAGGAAACAGATTTCAGGAGGTAGGTTCGAATCGCCTTGAAAGCACATGAAAAGCGGCAAAACGTCGACAATGATGCCCTTGGCCAGAAAGGGCGTATGCGTTTTTTCCTGAATATATTCAGGAAAAAACGCATACGCCCTTTTTGGCCAACCAAGCAAGCTGGAAAGGCAAATCAGCGCTACAAAGAAGGCTCGCTTCCTGTCCGTCAAAAGGGCCATGCTGAAAAAAGTGTAAAAACCAGAAATGCAGGACAGGCCATGGAGAAATGGGAGCCTTGCTACGCTGATGGGCGGGTTATAAATTGCCAACAGCCACTCTGGAGAAGTGTACGGTGTGTCCTGAAACATCTAAAAAACACAGCTTAGAGAGCATAGGGCACTTCCGCTCATGGGCGTATAAATTGGGAAAACTAAAAATCAGCAAGACACAGGCACCCCAAAGTTTAGGGCTGCTCTGTTGACAAGAACCTCCACTTCATTACACCTAAAATATCCCAGGAAAGAGAAAAACGGATAAAGAAGTTGTGGTCCGTATGTACAATGGAATATCACTCAGCCATGAAATCAATGTCATGAGGCTAGTAGCAGCATGATGGGTGGATTTAGGTACGACGATTCTAAGTGAAATAAGTCACACAGAAAAAGACACTTATCATAAGATATCACTTATAGAAGGAATGTAAAAACCGCTACACTTGAACTGAATTACAAAACAGAACAGAGTCACACGTTTAGAAAACACACTATGGCTGCTTAACGGGAAAGGTGAGGTGGGGTGATGCATAAAACAAGGGTTTCAAATTAGCTCAGATACCGTTCCATAAACCCAATATGTAATAGACAAGACCTACTCCTTGCTCAGTGAACTGGACTCAACACGCCCTATTCACCGCACAAGAATATATCTGACTAGTAAGAAACTTAAAACCTATGTATTGATATCTCTCTGTAAGTGAGTCAAGTGGGTGTAAAGCGGCATAAACACAGCAGTGAAAAGCAGCTAAACCCCATTATAAAAATCAATTACTTTTAAAAACCCGTGAAACAAAGACAGTGAAAGAGAGAGAAATGCTTACAAAATTCGTTCAGGGGCTGTGATGCAACCTGGATTGACCATACCTAGACCCACAGCTGGGTGAGACATAAGGGTGGACACTCTTGGGGCTGAGAGGTTTGGTGAGGTTGGGTGAGCAAACGCAGACCCTTTCAAGTAATACTGCGTGGTACCCATCCCATGGGTCCCAAATCTCCAGGTTCAAGGGCACCTTCCTACATCGAAAACTTGCATGAGAAACCCAGAAGATGGTACACCATGTGATCGGGAAAGGTTTCTAAAACGCACCTCATTTCTCATCTCCTTGTGCTCGGGTTCGCCATTCCAGCCGCTTTACCAGCAATCTCCCTACTTGGAGGATCAGCACCTTTAACCTCCGGTTCCGAAAAGGTTGCAATTTGTCCTGAGGATGAACGGGAAGAGGGGGAAACCAATGAGAGACTAGATCTAGGTGTTGGGACAGGCACAGGTCACTCTATTTTCCCATCAGGAAGAAGAAATAACCACAGGCTCAGCCTGCCACCCGGAACCAGAATAGGGCTTGAAGCAATCCTGAGCTTTTGCGGCCAGCTCCCACAAAAGCGAGTTGAAAAATGGAGCTCAGGGGCACTGCAATTCACAAACCTGCAGAGTTATAAATGGTAACTCTCGTCCACAAATATACTGAGGGAAGGCAACGAAGAGGATTTGAAAGCAAGGCAGAATTGCAGGAAACAGATTTCAGGAGGTAGATTCGAATCGCCTTGAAAGCACATGAAAAGCGGCAAAACGTCGACAATGATGCCCTTGGCCAAAAAGAGCGTATGTGTTTTTTCCTGAATATATTCAGGAAAAAACGCATACGCCCTTTTTGGCCAACCAAGCAAGCTGGAAAGGCAAATCAGCGCTACAAGGAAGGCTCGCTTCCTGTCGGTCACAAGGGCCATGCTGAAAAAAGTGTAAAAACCAGAAATGCAGGACAGGCCATGGAGAAATGGGAGCCTTGCTACACTGATGGGTGGGTTATAAATTGCCAACCGCCACTCTGGAGAAGTGTACGGTGTGTCCTGAAACATCTAAAAAACACAGCTTAGAGAGCATAGGGCACTTCCGCTCATGGGCGTATAAATTGGGAAAACTAAAAATCAGCAAGACACAGGCACCCCAAAGTTTAGCGCTGCTCTGTTGACAAGAACCTCCACTTCATTACACCTTAAATATCCAAGGAAAGAGAAAAACGTATAAAGAAGTTGTGGTCCTTATGTACAATGGAATATCACTCAGCCATGAAATCAATGTCATGAGGCTAGTAGCAGCATGATGAGTGGATTTAGGTACGACGATTCTAAGTGAAATAAGTCACACAGAAAAAGACACTTATCATAAGATATCACTTATAGAGGGAATGTAAAAACCGCTACACTTGAACTGAATTACAAAACAGAACAGAGTCACACGTTTAGAAAACACACTATGGCTGCTTAACGGGAAAGGTGAGGTGGGGTGATGCATAAAACAAGGGTTTCAAATTAGCTCAGATACCGTTCCATAAACCCAATATGTAATAGACAAGACCTACTCCTTGCTCAGTGAACTGGACTCAACACGCCCTATTCACCGCACAAGAATATATCTGACTAGTAAGAAACTTAAAACCTATGTATTGATATCTCTCTGTAAGTGAGTCAAGTGGGTGTAAAGCGGCATAAACACAGCAGTGAAAAGCAGCTAAACCCCATTATAAAAATCAATTACTTTTAAAAACCCGTGAAACAAAGACAGTGAAAGAGAGAGAAATGCTTACAAAATTCGTTCAGGGGCTGTGATGCAACCTGGATTGACCATACCTAGACCCACAGCTGGGTGAGACATAAGGGTGGACACTCTTGGGGCTGAGAGGTTTGGTGAGGTTGGGTGAGCAAACGCAGACCCTTTCAAGTAATACTGCGTGGTACCCATCCCATGGGTCCCAAATCTCCAGGTTCAAGGGCACCTTCCTACATCGAAAACTTGCATGAGAAACCCAGAAGATGGTACACCATGTGATCGGGAAAGGTTTCTAAAACGCACCTCATTTCTCATCTCCTTGTGCTCGGGTTCGCCATTCCAGCCGCTTTACCAGCAATCTCCCTACTTGGAGGATCAGCACCTTTAACCTCCGGTTCCGAAAAGGTTGCAATTTGTCCTGAGGATGAACGGGAAGAGGGGGAAACCAATGAGAGACTAGATCTAGGTGTTGGGACAGGCACAGGTCACTCTATTTTCCCATCAGGAAGAAGAAATAACCACAGGCTCAGCCTGCCACCCGGAACCAGAATAGGGCTTGAAGCAATCCTGCGCTTTTGCGGCCAGCTCCCACAAAAGCGAGTTGAAAAATGGAGCTCAGGGGCACTGCAATTCACAAACCTGCAGAGTTATAAATGGTAACTCTCGTCCACAAATATACTGAGGGAAGGCAACGAAGAGGATTTGAAAGCAAGGCAGAATTGCAGGAAACAGATTTCAGGAGGTAGGTTCGAATCGCCTTGAAAGCACATGAAAAGCGGCAAAACGTCGACAATGATGCCCTTGGCCAGAAAGGGCGTATGCGTTTTTTCCTGAATATATTCAGGAAAAAACGCATACGCCCTTTTTGGCCAACCAAGCAAGCTGGAAAGGCAAATCAGCGCTACAAAGAAGGCTCGCTTCCTGTCCGTCAAAAGGGCCATGCTGAAAAAAGTGTAAAAACCAGAAATGCAGGACAGGCCATGGAGAAATGGGAGCCTTGCTACGCTGATGGGCGGGTTATAAATTGCCAACAGCCACTCTGGAGAAGTGTACGGTGTGTCCTGAAACATCTAAAAAACACAGCTTAGAGAGCATAGGGCACTTCCGCTCATGGGCGTATAAATTGGGAAAACTAAAAATCAGCAAGACACAGGCACCCCAAAGTTTAGGGCTGCTCTGTTGACAAGAACCTCCACTTCATTACACCTAAAATATCCCAGGAAAGAGAAAAACGGATAAAGAAGTTGTGGTCCGTATGTACAATGGAATATCACTCAGCCATGAAATCAATGTCATGAGGCTAGTAGCAGCATGATGGGTGGATTTAGGTACGACGATTCTAAGTGAAATAAGTCACACAGAAAAAGACACTTATCATAAGATATCACTTATAGAAGGAATGTAAAAACCGCTACACTTGAACTGAATTACAAAACAGAACAGAGTCACACGTTTAGAAAACACACTATGGCTGCTTAACGGGAAAGGTGAGGTGGGGTGATGCATAAAACAAGGGTTTCAAATTAGCTCAGATACCGTTCCATAAACCCAATATGTAATAGACAAGACCTACTCCTTGCTCAGTGAACTGGACTCAACACGCCCTATTCACCGCACAAGAATATATCTGACTAGTAAGAAACTTAAAACCTATGTATTGATATCTCTCTGTAAGTGAGTCAAGTGGGTGTAAAGCGGCATAAACACAGCAGTGAAAAGCAGCTAAACCCCATTATAAAAATCAATTACTTTTAAAAACCCGTGAAACAAAGACAGTGAAAGAGAGAGAAATGCTTACAAAATTCGTTCAGGGGCTGTGATGCAACCTGGATTGACCATACCTAGACCCACAGCTGGGTGAGACATAAGGGTGGACACTCTTGGGGCTGAGAGGTTTGGTGAGGTTGGGTGAGCAAACGCAGACCCTTTCAAGTAATACTGCGTGGTACCCATCCCATGGGTCCCAAATCTCCAGGTTCAAGGGCACCTTCCTACATCGAAAACTTGCATGAGAAACCCAGAAGATGGTACACCATGTGATCGGGAAAGGTTTCTAAAACGCACCTCATTTCTCATCTCCTTGTGCTCGGGTTCGCCATTCCAGCCGCTTTACCAGCAATCTCCCTACTTGGAGGATCAGCACCTTTAACCTCCGGTTCCGAAAAGGTTGCAATTTGTCCTGAGGATGAACGGGAAGAGGGGGAAACCAATGAGAGACTAGATCTAGGTGTTGGGACAGGCACAGGTCACTCTATTTTCCCATCAGGAAGAAGAAATAACCACAGGCTCAGCCTGCCACCCGGAACCAGAATAGGGCTTGAAGCAATCCTGAGCTTTTGCGGCCAGCTCCCACAAAAGCGAGTTGAAAAATGGAGCTCAGGGGCACTGCAATTCACAAACCTGCAGAGTTATAAATGGTAACTCTCGTCCACAAATATACTGAGGGAAGGCAACGAAGAGGATTTGAAAGCAAGGCAGAATTGCAGGAAACAGATTTCAGGAGGTAGATTCGAATCGCCTTGAAAGCACATGAAAAGCGGCAAAACGTCGACAATGATGCCCTTGGCCAAAAAGAGCGTATGCGTTTTTTCCTGAATATATTCAGGAAAAAACGCATACGCCCTTTTTGGCCAACCAAGCAAGCTGGAAAGGCAAATCAGCGCTACAAGGAAGGCTCGCTTCCTGTCCGTCAAAAGGGCCATGCTGAAAAAAGTGTAAAAACCAGAAATGCAGGACAGGCCATGGAGAAATGGGAGCCTTGCTACACTGATGGGTGGGTTATAAATTGCCAACCGCCACTCTGGAGAAGTGTACGGTGTGTCCTGAAACATCTAAAAAACACAGCTTAGAGAGCATAGGGCACTTCCGCTCATGGGCGTATAAATTGGGAAAACTAAAAATCAGCAAGACACAGGCACCCCAAAGTTTAGGGCTGCTCTGTTGACAAGAACCTCCACTTCATTACACCTAAAATATCCCAGGAAAGAGAAAAACGGATAAAGAAGTTGTGGTCCTTATGTACAATGGAATATCACTCAGCCATGAAATCAATGTCATGAGGCTAGTAGCAGCATGATGGGTGGATTTAGGTACGACGATTCTAAGTGAAATAAGTCACACAGAAAAAGACACTTATCATAAGATATCACTTATAGAAGGAATGTAAAAACCGCTACACTTGAACTGAATTACAAAACAGAACAGAGTCACACGTTTAGAAAACACACTATGGCTGCTTAACGGGAAAGGTGAGGTGGGGTGATGCATAAAACAAGGGTTTCAAATTAGCTCAGATACCGTTCCATAAACCCAATATGTAATAGACAAGACCTACTCCTTGCTCAGTGAACTGGACTCAACACGCCCTATTCACCGCACAAGAATATATCTGACTAGTAAGAAACTTAAAACCTATGTATTGATATCTCTCTGTAAGTGAGTCAAGTGGGTGTAAAGCGGCATAAACACAGCAGTGAAAAGCAGCTAAACCCCATTATAAAAATCAATTACTTTTAAAAACCCGTGAAACAAAGACAGTGAAAGAGAGAGAAATGCTTACAAAATTCGTTCAGGGGCTGTGATGCAACCTGGATTGACCATACCTAGACCCACAGTTGGGTGAGACATAAGGGTGGACACTCTTGGGGCTGAGAGGTTTGGTGAGGTTGGGTGAGCAAACGCAGACCCTTTCAAGTAATACTGCGTGGTACCCATCCCATGGGTCCCAAATCTCCAGGTTCAAGGGCACCTTCCTACATCGAAAACTTGCATGAGAAACCCAGAAGATGGTACACCATGTGATCGGGAAAGGTTTCTAAAACGCACCTCATTTCTCATCTCCTTGTGCTCGGGTTCGCCATTCCAGCCGCTTTACCAGCAATCTCCCTACTTGGAGGATCAGCACCTTTAACCTCCGGTTCCGAAAAGGTTGCAATTTGTCCTGAGGATGAACGGGAAGAGGGGGAAACCAATGAGAGACTAGATCTAGGTGTTGGGACAGGCACAGGTCACTCTATTTTCCCATCAGGAAGAAGAAATAACCACAGGCTCAGCCTGCCACCCGGAACCAGAATAGGGCTTGAAGCAATCCTGCGCTTTTGCGGCCAGCTCCCACAAAAGCGAGTTGAAAAATGGAGCTCAGGGGCACTGCAATTCACAAACCTGCAGAGTTATAAATGGTAACTCTCGTCCACAAATATACTGAGGGAAGGCAACGAAGAGGATTTGAAAGCAAGGCAGAATTGCAGGAAACAGATTTCAGGAGGTAGATTCGAATCACCTTGAAAGCACATGAAAAGCGGCAAAACGTCGACAATGATGCCCTTGGCCAGAAAGGGCGTATGCGTTTTTTCCTGAATATATTCAGGAAAAAACGCATACGCCCTTTTTGGCCAACCAAGCAAGCTGGAAAGGCAAATCAGCGCTACAAAGAAGGCTCGCTTCCTGTCCGTCAAAAGGGCCATGCTGAAAAAAGTGTAAAAACCAGAAATGCAGGACAGGCCATGGAGAAATGGGAGCCTTGCTACGCTGATGGGCGGGTTATAAATTGCCAACAGCCACTCTGGAGAAGTGTACGGTGTGTCGTGAAACATCTAAAAAACACAGCTTAGAGAGCATAGGGCACTTCCGCTCATGGGCGTATAAATTGGGAAAACTAAAAATCAGCAAGACACAGGCACCCCAAAGTTTAGGGCTGCTCTGTTGACAAGAACCTCCACTTCATTACACCTAAAATATCCCAGGAAAGAGAAAAACGGATAAAGAAGTTGTGGTCCTTATGTACAATGGAATATCACTCAGCCATGAAATCAATGTCATGAGGCTAGTAGCAGCATGATGGGTGGATTTAGGTACGACAATTCTAAGTGAAATAAGTCACACAGAAAAAGACACTTATCATAAGATATCACTTATAGAAGGAATGTAAAAACCGCTACACTTGAACTGAATTACAAAACAGAACAGAGTCACACGTTTAGAAAACACACTATGGCTGCTTAACGGGAAAGGTGAGGTGGGGTGATGCATAAAACAAGGGTTTCAAATTAGCTCAGATACCGTTCCATAAACCCAATATGTAATAGACAAGACCTACTCCTTGCTCAGTGAACTGGACTCAACACGCCCTATTCACCGCACAAGAATATATCTGACTAGTAAGAAACTTAAAACCTATGTATTGATATCTCTCTGTAAGTGAGTCAAGTGGGTGTAAAGCGGCATAAACACAGCAGTGAAAAGCAGCTAAACCCCATTATAAAAATCAATTACTTTTAAAAACCCGTGAAACAAAGACAGTGAAAGAGAGAGAAATGCTTACAAAATTCGTTCAGGGGCTGTGATGCAACCTGGATTGACCATACCTAGACCCACAGCTGGGTGAGACATAAGGGTGGACACTCTTGGGGCTGAGAGGTTTGGTGAGGTTGGGTGAGCAAACGCAGACCCTTTCAAGTAATACTGCGTGGTACCCATCCCATGGGTCCCAAATCTCCAGGTTCAAGGGCACCTTCCTACATCGAAAACTTGCATGAGAAACCCAGAAGATGGTACACCATGTGATCGGGAAAGGTTTCTAAAACGCACCTCATTTCTCATCTCCTTGTGCTCGGGTTCGCCATTCCAGCCGCTTTACCAGCAATCTCCCTACTTGGAGGATCAGCACCTTTAACCTCCGGTTCCGAAAAGGTTGCAATTTGTCCTGAGGATGAACGGGAAGAGGGGGAAACCAATGAGAGACTAGATCTAGGTGTTGGGACAGGCACAGGTCACTCTATTTTCCCATCAGGAAGAAGAAATAACCACAGGCTCAGCCTGCCACCCGGAACCAGAATAGGGCTTGAAGCAATCCTGCGCTTTTGCGGCCAGCTCCCACAAAAGCGAGTTGAAAAATGGAGCTCAGGGGCACTGCAATTCACAAACCTGCAGAGTTATAAATGGTAACTCTCGTCCACAAATATACTGAGGGAAGGCAACGAAGAGGATTTGAAAGCAAGGCAGAATTGCAGGAAACAGATTTCAGGAGGTAGATTCGAATCGCCTTGAAAGCACATGAAAAGCGGCAAAACGTCGACAATGATGCCCTTGGCCAGAAAGGGCGTATGCGTTTTTTCCTGAATATATTCAGGAAAAAACGCATACGCCCTTTTTGGCCAACCAAGCAAGCTGGAAAGGCAAATCAGCGCTACAAAGAAGGCTCGCTTCCTGTCCGTCAAAAGGGCCATGCTGAAAAAAGTGTAAAAACCAGAAATGCAGGACAGGCCATGGAGAAATGGGAGCCTTGCTACGCTGATGGGCGGGTTATAAATTGCCAACAGCCACTCTGGAGAAGTGTACGGTGTGTCGTGAAACATCTAAAAAACACAGCTTAGAGAGCATAGGGCACTTCCGCTCATGGGCGTATAAATTGGGAAAACTAAAAATCAGCAAGACACAGGCACCCCAAAGTTTAGGGCTGCTCTGTTGACAAGAACCTCCACTTCATTACACCTAAAATATCCCAGGAAAGAGAAAAACGGATAAAGAAGTTGTGGTCCTTATGTACAATGGAATATCACTCAGCCATGAAATCAATGTCATGAGGCTAGTAGCAGCATGATGGGTGGATTTAGGTACGACGATTCTAAGTGAAATAAGTCACACAGAAAAAGACACTTATCATAAGATATCACTTATAGAAGGAATGTAAAAACCGCTACACTTGAACTGAATTACAAAACAGAACAGAGTCACACGTTTAGAAAACACACTATGGCTGCTTAACGGGAAAGGTGAGGTGGGGTGATGCATAAAACAAGGGTTTCAAATTAGCTCAGATACCGTTCCATAAACCCAATATGTAATAGACAAGACCTACTCCTTGCTCAGTGAACTGGACTCAACACGCCCTATTCACCGCACAAGAATATATCTGACTAGTAAGAAACTTAAAACCTATGTATTGATATCTCTCTGTAAGTGAGTCAAGTGGGTGTAAAGCGGCATAAACACAGCAGTGAAAAGCAGCTAAACCCCATTATAAAAATCAATTACTTTTAAAAACCCGTGAAACAAAGACAGTGAAAGAGAGAGAAATGCTTACAAAATTCGTTCAGGGGCTGTGATGCAACCTGGATTGACCATACCTAGACCCACAGCTGGGTGAGACATAAGGGTGGACACTCTTGGGGCTGAGAGGTTTGGTGAGGTTGGGTGAGCAAACGCAGACCCTTTCAAGTAATACTGCGTGGTACCCATCCCATGGGTCCCAAATCTCCAGGTTCAAGGGCACCTTCCTACATCGAAAACTTGCATGAGAAACCCAGAAGATGGTACACCATGTGATCGGGAAAGGTTTCTAAAACGCACCTCATTTCTCATCTCCTTGTGCTCGGGTTCGCCATTCCAGCCGCTTTACCAGCAATCTCCCTACTTGGAGGATCAGCACCTTTAACCTCCGGTTCCGAAAAGGTTGCAATTTGTCCTGAGGATGAACGGGAAGAGGGGGAAACCAATGAGAGACTAGATCTAGGTGTTGGGACAGGCACAGGTCACTCTATTTTCCCATCAGGAAGAAGAAATAACCACAGGCTCAGCCTGCCACCCGGAACCAGAATAGGGCTTGAAGCAATCCTGAGCTTTTGCGGCCAGCTCCCACAAAAGCGAGTTGAAAAATGGAGCTCAGGGGCACTGCAATTCACAAACCTGCAGAGTTATAAATGGTAACTCTCGTCCACAAATATACTGAGGGAAGGAAACGAAGAGGATTTGAAAGCAAGGCAGAATTGCAGGAAACAGATTTCAGGAGGTAGATTCGAATCGCCTTGAAAGCACATGAAAAGCGGCAAAACGTCGACAATGATGCCCTTGGCCAAAAAGAGCGTATGCGTTTTTTCCTGAATATATTCAGGAAAAAACGCATACGCCCTTTTTGGCCAACCAAGCAAGCTGGAAAGGCAAATCAGCGCTACAAGGAAGGCTCGCTTCCTGTCCGTCACAAGGGCCATGCTGAAAAAAGTGTAAAAACCAGAAATGCAGGACAGGCCATGGAGAAATGGGAGCCTTGCTACACTGATGGGTGGGTTATAAATTGCCAACCGCCACTCTGGAGAAGTGTACGGTGTGTCCTGAAACATCTAAAAAACACAGCTTAGAGAGCATAGGGCACTTCCGCTCATGGGCGTATAAATTGGGAAAACTAAAAATCAGCAAGACACAGGCACCCCAAAGTTTAGCGCTGCTCTGTTGACAAGAACCTCCACTTCATTACACCTTAAATATCCAAGGAAAGAGAAAAACGTATAAAGAAGTTGTGGTCCTTATGTACAATGGAATATCACTCAGCCATGAAATCAATGTCATGAGGCTAGTAGCAGCATGATGAGTGGATTTAGGTACGACGATTCTAAGTGAAATAAGTCACACAGAAAAAGACACTTATCATAAGATATCACTTATAGAGGGAATGTAAAAACCGCTACACTTGAACTGAATTACAAAACAGAACAGAGTCACACGTTTAGAAAACACACTATGGCTGCTTAACGGGAAAGGTGAGGTGGGGTGATGCATAAAACAAGGGTTTCAAATTAGCTCAGATACCGTTCCATAAACCCAATATGTAATAGACAAGACCTACTCCTTGCTCAGTGAACTGGACTCAACACGCCCTATTCACCGCACAAGAATATATCTGACTAGTAAGAAACTTAAAACCTATGTATTGATATCTCTCTGTAAGTGAGTCAAGTGGGTGTAAAGCGGCATAAACACAGCAGTGAAAAGCAGCTAAACCCCATTATAAAAATCAATTACTTTTAAAAACCCGTGAAACAAAGACAGTGAAAGAGAGAGAAATGCTTACAAAATTCGTTCAGGGGCTGTGATGCAACCTGGATTGACCATACCTAGACCCACAGCTGGGTGAGACATAAGGGTGGACACTCTTGGGGCTGAGAGGTTTGGTGAGGTTGGGTGAGCAAACGCAGACCCTTTCAAGTAATACTGCGTGGTACCCATCCCATGGGTCCCAAATCTCCAGGTTCAAGGGCACCTTCCTACATCGAAAACTTGCATGAGAAACCCAGAAGATGGTACACCATGTGATCGGGAAAGGTTTCTAAAACGCACCTCATTTCTCATCTCCTTGTGCTCGGGTTCGCCATTCCAGCCGCTTTACCAGCAATCTCCCTACTTGGAGGATCAGCACCTTTAACCTCCGGTTCCGAAAAGGTTGCAATTTGTCCTGAGGATGAACGGGAAGAGGGGGAAACCAATGAGAGACTAGATCTAGGTGTTGGGACAGGCACAGGTCACTCTATTTTCCCATCAGGAAGAAGAAATAACCACAGGCTCAGCCTGCCACCCGGAACCAGAATAGGGCTTGAAGCAATCCTGAGCTTTTGCGGCCAGCTCCCACAAAAGCGAGTTGAAAAATGGAGCTCAGGGGCACTGCAATTCACAAACCTGCACAGTTATAAATGGTAACTCTCGTCCACAAATATACTGAGGGAAGGCAACGAAGAGGATTTGAAAGCAAGGCAGAATTGCAGGACACAGATTTCAGGAGGTAGATTCGAATCGCCTTGAAAGCACATGAAAAGCGGCAAAACGTCGACAATGATGCCCTTGGCCAAAAAGAGCGTATGCGTTTTTTCCTGAATATATTCAGGAAAAAACGCATACGCCCTTTTTGGCCAACCAAGCAAGCTGGAAAGGCAAATCAGCGCTACAAGGAAGGCTCGCTTCCTGTCCGTCACAAGGGCCATGCTGAAAAAAGTGTAAAAACCAGAAATGCAGGACAGGCCATGGAGAAATGGGAGCCTTGCTACACTGATGGGTGGGTTATAAATTGCCAACCGCCACTCTGGAGAAGTGTACGGTGTGTCCTGAAACATCTAAAAAACACAGCTTAGAGAGCATAGGGCACTTCCGCTCATGGGCGTATAAATTGGGAAAACTAAAAATCAGCAAGACACAGGCACCCCAAAGTTTAGCGCTGCTCTGTTGACAAGAACCTCCACTTCATTACACCTTAAATATCCAAGGAAAGAGAAAAACGTATAAAGAAGTTGTGGTCCTTATGTACAATGGAATATCACTCAGCCATGAAATCAATGTCATGAGGCTAGTAGCAGCATGATGAGTGGATTTAGGTACGACGATTCTAAGTGAAATAAGTCACACAGAAAAAGACACTTATCATAAGATATCACTTATAGAAGGAATGTAAAAACCGCTACACTTGAACTGAATTACAAAACAGAACAGAGTCACACGTTTAGAAAACACACTATGGCTGCTTAACGGGAAAGGTGAGGTGGGGTGATGCATAAAACAAGGGTTTCAAATTAGCTCAGATACCGTTCCATAAACCCAATATGTAATAGACAAGACCTACTCCTTGCTCAGTGAACTGGACTCAACACGCCCTATTCACCGCACAAGAATATATCTGACTAGTAAGAAACTTAAAACCTATGTATTGATATCTCTCTGTAAGTGAGTCAAGTGGGTGTAAAGCGGCATAAACACAGCAGTGAAAAGCAGCTAAACCCCATTATAAAAATCAATTACTTTTAAAAACCCGTGAAACAAAGACAGTGAAAGAGAGAGAAATGCTTACAAAATTCGTTCAGGGGCTGTGATGCAACCTGGATTGACCATACCTAGACCCACAGCTGGGTGAGACATAAGGGTGGACACTCTTGGGGCTGAGAGGTTTGGTGAGGTTGGGTGAGCAAACGCAGACCCTTTCAAGTAATACTGCGTGGTACCCATCCCATGGGTCCCAAATCTCCAGGTTCAAGGGCACCTTCCTACATCGAAAACTTGCATGAGAAACCCAGAAGATGGTACACCATGTGATCGGGAAAGGTTTCTAAAACGCACCTCATTTCTCATCTCCTTGTGCTCGGGTTCGCCATTCCAGCCGCTTTACCAGCAATCTCCCTACTTGGAGGATCAGCACCTTTAACCTCCGGTTCCGAAAAGGTTGCAATTTGTCCTGAGGATGAACGGGAAGAGGGGGAAACCAATGAGAGACTAGATCTAGGTGTTGGGACAGGCACAGGTCACTCTATTTTCCCATCAGGAAGAAGAAATAACCACAGGCTCAGCCTGCCACCCGGAACCAGAATAGGGCTTGAAGCAATCCTGAGCTTTTGCGGCCAGCTCCCACAAAAGCGAGTTGAAAAATGGAGCTCAGGGGCACTGCAATTCACAAACCTGCACAGTTATAAATGGTAACTCTCGTCCACAAATATACTGAGGGAAGGCAACGAAGAGGATTTGAAAGCAAGGCAGAATTGCAGGACACAGATTTCAGGAGGTAGATTCGAATCGCCTTGAAAGCACATGAAAAGCGGCAAAACGTCGACAATGATGCCCTTGGCCAAAAAGAGCGTATGCGTTTTTTCCTGAATATATTCAGGAAAAAACGCATACGCCCTTTTTGGCCAACCAAGCAAGCTGGAAAGGCAAATCAGCGCTACAAGGAAGGCTCGCTTCCTGTCCGTCACAAGGGCCATGCTGAAAAAAGTGTAAAAACCAGAAATGCAGGACAGGCCATGGAGAAATGGGAGCCTTGCTACACTGATGGGTGGGTTATAAATTGCCAACCGCCACTCTGGAGAAGTGTACGGTGTGTCCTGAAACATCTAAAAAACACAGCTTAGAGAGCATAGGGCACTTCCGCTCATGGGCGTATAAATTGGGAAAACTAAAAATCAGCAAGACACAGGCACCCCAAAGTTTAGCGCTGCTCTGTTGACAAGAACCTCCACTTCATTACACCTTAAATATCCAAGGAAAGAGAAAAACGTATAAAGAAGTTGTGGTCCTTATGTACAATGGAATATCACTCAGCCATGAAATCAATGTCATGAGGCTAGTAGCAGCATGATGAGTGGATTTAGGTACGACGATTCTAAGTGAAATAAGTCACACAGAAAAAGACACTTATCATAAGATATCACTTATAGAGGGAATGTAAAAACCGCTACACTTGAACTGAATTACAAAACAGAACAGAGTCACACGTTTAGAAAACACACTATGGCTGCTTAACGGGAAAGGTGAGGTGGGGTGATGCATAAAACAAGGGTTTCAAATTAGCTCAGATACCGTTCCATAAACCCAATATGTAATAGACAAGACCTACTCCTTGCTCAGTGAACTGGACTCAACACGCCCTATTCACCGCACAAGAATATATCTGACTAGTAAGAAACTTAAAACCTATGTATTGATATCTCTCTGTAAGTGAGTCAAGTGGGTGTAAAGCGGCATAAACACAGCAGTGAAAAGCAGCTAAACCCCATTATAAAAATCAATTACTTTTAAAAACCCGTGAAACAAAGACAGTGAAAGAGAGAGAAATGCTTACAAAATTCGTTCAGGGGCTGTGATGCAACCTGGATTGACCATACCTAGACCCACAGCTGGGTGAGACATAAGGGTGGACACTCTTGGGGCTGAGAGGTTTGGTGAGGTTGGGTGAGCAAACGCAGACCCTTTCAAGTAATACTGCGTGGTACCCATCCCATGGGTCCCAAATCTCCAGGTTCAAGGGCACCTTCCTACATCGAAAACTTGCATGAGAAACCCAGAAGATGGTACACCATGTGATCGGGAAAGGTTTCTAAAACGCACCTCATTTCTCATCTCCTTGTGCTCGGGTTCGCCATTCCAGCCGCTTTACCAGCAATCTCCCTACTTGGAGGATCAGCACCTTTAACCTCCGGTTCCGAAAAGGTTGCAATTTGTCCTGAGGATGAACGGGAAGAGGGGGAAACCAATGAGAGACTAGATCTAGGTGTTGGGACAGGCACAGGTCACTCTATTTTCCCATCAGGAAGAAGAAATAACCACAGGCTCAGCCTGCCACCCGGAACCAGAATAGGGCTTGAAGCAATCCTGCGCTTTTGCGGCCAGCTCCCACAAAAGCGAGTTGAAAAATGGAGCTCAGGGGCACTGCAATTCACAAACCTGCAGAGTTATAAATGGTAACTCTCGTCCACAAATATACTGAGGGAAGGCAACGAAGAGGATTTGAAAGCAAGGCAGAATTGCAGGAAACAGATTTCAGGAGGTAGATTCGAATCGCCTTGAAAGCACATGAAAAGCGGCAAAACGTCGACAATGATGCCCTTGGCCAGAAAGGGCGTATGCGTTTTTTCCTGAATATATTCAGGAAAAAACGCATACGCCCTTTTTGGCCAACCAAGCAAGCTGGAAAGGCAAATCAGCGCTACAAAGAAGGCTCGCTTCCTGTCCGTCAAAAGGGCCATGCTGAAAAAAGTGTAAAAACCAGAAATGCAGGACAGGCCATGGAGAAATGGGAGCCTTGCTACGCTGATGGGCGGGTTATAAATTGCCAACAGCCACTCTGGAGAAGTGTACGGTGTGTCGTGAAACATCTAAAAAACACAGCTTAGAGAGCATAGGGCACTTCCGCTCATGGGCGTATAAATTGGGAAAACTAAAAATCAGCAAGACACAGGCACCCCAAAGTTTAGGGCTGCTCTGTTGACAAGAACCTCCACTTCATTACACCTAAAATATCCCAGGAAAGAGAAAAACGGATAAAGAAGTTGTGGTCCTTATGTACAATGGAATATCACTCAGCCATGAAATCAATGTCATGAGGCTAGTAGCAGCATGATGGGTGGATTTAGGTACGACGATTCTAAGTGAAATAAGTCACACAGAAAAAGACACTTATCATAAGATATCACTTATAGAAGGAATGTAAAAACCGCTACACTTGAACTGAATTACAAAACAGAACAGAGTCACACGTTTAGAAAACACACTATGGCTGCTTAACGGGAAAGGTGAGGTGGGGTGATGCATAAAACAAGGGTTTCAAATTAGCTCAGATACCGTTCCATAAACCCAATATGTAATAGACAAGACCTACTCCTTGCTCAGTGAACTGGACTCAACACGCCCTATTCACCGCACAAGAATATATCTGACTAGTAAGAAACTTAAAACCTATGTATTGATATCTCTCTGTAAGTGAGTCAAGTGGGTGTAAAGCGGCATAAACACAGCAGTGAAAAGCAGCTAAACCCCATTATAAAAATCAATTACTTTTAAAAACCCGTGAAACAAAGACAGTGAAAGAGAGAGAAATGCTTACAAAATTCGTTCAGGGGCTGTGATGCAACCTGGATTGACCATACCTAGACCCACAGCTGGGTGAGACATAAGGGTGGACACTCTTGGGGCTGAGAGGTTTGGTGAGGTTGGGTGAGCAAACGCAGACCCTTTCAAGTAATACTGCGTGGTACCCATCCCATGGGTCCCAAATCTCCAGGTTCAAGGGCACCTTCCTACATCGAAAACTTGCATGAGAAACCCAGAAGATGGTACACCATGTGATCGGGAAAGGTTTCTAAAACGCACCTCATTTCTCATCTCCTTGTGCTCGGGTTCGCCATTCCAGCCGCTTTACCAGCAATCTCCCTACTTGGAGGATCAGCACCTTTAACCTCCAGTTCCGAAAAGGTTGCAATTTGTCCTGAGGATGAACGGGAAGAGGGGGAAACCAATGAGAGACTAGATCTAGGTGTTGGGACAGGCACAGGTCACTCTATTTTCCCATCAGGAAGAAGAAATAACCACAGGCTCAGCCTGCCACCCGGAACCAGAATAGGGCTTGAAGCAATCCTGCGCTTTTGCGGCCAGCTCCCACAAAAGCGAGTTGAAAAATGGAGCTCAGGGGCACTGCAATTCACAAACCTGCAGAGTTATAAATGGTAACTCTCGTCCACAAATATACTGAGGGAAGGCAACGAAGAGGATTTGAAAGCAAGGCAGAATTGCAGGAAACAGATTTCAGGAGGTAGATTCGAATCGCCTTGAAAGCACATGAAAAGCGGCAAAACGTCGACAATGATGCCCTTGGCCAGAAAGGGCGTATGCGTTTTTTCCTGAATATATTCAGGAAAAAACGCATACGCCCTTTTTGGCCAACCAAGCAAGCTGGAAAGGCAAATCAGCGCTACAAAGAAGGCTCGCTTCCTGTCCGTCAAAAGGGCCATGCTGAAAAAAGTGTAAAAACCAGAAATGCAGGACAGGCCATGGAGAAATGGGAGCCTTGCTACGCTGATGGGCGGGTTATAAATTGCCAACAGCCACTCTGGAGAAGTGTACGGTGTGTCGTGAAACATCTAAAAAACACAGCTTAGAGAGCATAGGGCACTTCCGCTCATGGGCGTATAAATTGGGAAAACTAAAAATCAGCAAGACACAGGCACCCCAAAGTTTAGGGCTGCTCTGTTGACAAGAACCTCCACTTCATTACACCTAAAATATCCCAGGAAAGAGAAAAACGGATAAAGAAGTTGTGGTCCTTATGTACAATGGAATATCACTCAGCCATGAAATCAATGTCATGAGGCTAGTAGCAGCATGATGGGTGGATTTAGGTACGACGATTCTAAGTGAAATAAGTCACACAGAAAAAGACACTTATCATAAGATATCACTTATAGAAGGAATGTAAAAACCGCTACACTTGAACTGAATTACAAAACAGAACAGAGTCACACGTTTAGAAAACACACTATGGCTGCTTAACGGGAAAGGTGAGGTGGGGTGATGCATAAAACAAGGGTTTCAAATTAGCTCAGATACCGTTCCATAAACCCAATATGTAATAGACAAGACCTACTCCTTGCTCAGTGAACTGGACTCAACACGCCCTATTCACCGCACAAGAATATATCTGACTAGTAAGAAACTTAAAACCTATGTATTGATATCTCTCTGTAAGTGAGTCAAGTGGGTGTAAAGCGGCATAAACACAGCAGTGAAAAGCAGCTAAACCCCATTATAAAAATCAATTACTTTTAAAAACCCATGAAACAAAGACAGTGAAAGAGAGAGAAATGCTTACAAAATTCGTTCAGGGGCTGTGATGCAACCTGGATTGACCATACCTAGACCCACAGCTGGGTGAGACATAAGGGTGGACACTCTTGGGGCTGAGAGGTTTGGTGAGGTTGGGTGAGCAAACGCAGACCCTTTCAAGTAATACTGCGTGGTACCCATCCCATGGGTCCCAAATCTCCAGGTTCAAGGGCACCTTCCTACATCGAAAACTTGCATGAGAAACCCAGAAGATGGTACACCATGTGATCGGGAAAGGTTTCTAAAACGCACCTCATTTCTCATCTCCTTGTGCTCGGGTTCGCCATTCCAGCCGCTTTACCAGCAATCTCCCTACTTGGAGGATCAGCACCTTTAACCTCCGGTTCCGAAAAGGTTGCAATTTGTCCTGAGGATGAACGGGAAGAGGGGGAAACCAATGAGAGACTAGATCTAGGTGTTGGGACAGGCACAGGTCACTCTATTTTCCCATCAGGAAGAAGAAATAACCACAGGCTCAGCCTGCCACCCGGAACCAGAATAGGGCTTGAAGCAATCCTGAGCTTTTGCGGCCAGCTCCCACAAAAGCGAGTTGAAAAATGGAGCTCAGGGGCACTGCAATTCACAAACCTGCAGAGTTATAAATGGTAACTCTCGTCCACAAATATACTGAGGGAAGGCAACGAAGAGGATTTGAAAGCAAGGCAGAATTGCAGGAAACAGATTTCAGGAGGTAGATTCGAATCGCCTTGAAAGCACATGAAAAGCGGCAAAACGTCGACAATGATGCCCTTGGCCAGAAAGGGCGTATGCGTTTTTTCCTGAATATATTCAGGAAAAAACGCATACGCCCTTTTTGGCCAACCAAGCAAGCTGGAAAGGCAAATCAGCGCTACAAAGAAGGCTCGCTTCCTGTCCGTCAAAAGGGCCATGCTGAAAAAAGTGTAAAAACCAGAAATGCAGGACAGGCCATGGAGAAATGGGAGCCTTGCTACGCTGATGGGCGGGTTATAAATTGCCAACAGCCACTCTGGAGAAGTGTACGGTGTGTCGTGAAACATCTAAAAAACACAGCTTAGAGAGCATAGGGCACTTCCGCTCATGGGCGTATAAATTGGGAAAACTAAAAATCAGCAAGACACAGGCACCCCAAAGTTTAGGGCTGCTCTGTTGACAAGAACCTCCACTTCATTACACCTAAAATATCCCAGGAAAGAGAAAAACGGATAAAGAAGTTGTGGTCCTTATGTACAATGGAATATCACTCAGCCATGAAATCAATGTCATGAGGCTAGTAGCAGCATGATGGGTGGATTTAGGTACGACGATTCTAAGTGAAATAAGTCACACAGAAAAAGACACTTATCATAAGATATCACTTATAGAAGGAATGTAAAAACCGCTACACTTGAACTGAATTACAAAACAGAACAGAGTCACACGTTTAGAAAACACACTATGGCTGCTTAACGGGAAAGGTGAGGTGGGGTGATGCATAAAACAAGGGTTTCAAATTAGCTCAGATACCGTTCCATAAACCCAATATGTAATAGACAAGACCTACTCCTTGCTCAGTGAACTGGACTCAACACGCCCTATTCACCGCACAAGAATATATCTGACTAGTAAGAAACTTAAAACCTATGTATTGATATCTCTCTGTAAGTGAGTCAAGTGGGTGTAAAGCGGCATAAACACAGCAGTGAAAAGCAGCTAAACCCCATTATAAAAATCAATTACTTTTAAAAACCCGTGAAACAAAGACAGTGAAAGAGAGAGAAATGCTTACAAAATTCGTTCAGGGGCTGTGATGCAACCTGGATTGACCATACCTAGACCCACAGCTGGGTGAGACATAAGGGTGGACACTCTTGGGGCTGAGAGGTTTGGTGAGGTTGGGTGAGCAAACGCAGACCCTTTCAAGTAATACTGCGTGGTACCCATCCCATGGGTCCCAAATCTCCAGGTTCAAGGGCACCTTCCTACATCGAAAACTTGCATGAGAAACCCAGAAGATGGTACACCATGTGATCGGGAAAGGTTTCTAAAACGCACCTCATTTCTCATCTCCTTGTGCTCGGGTTCGCCATTCCAGCCGCTTTACCAGCAATCTCCCTACTTGGAGGATCAGCACCTTTAACCTCCGGTTCCGAAAAGGTTGCAATTTGTCCTGAGGATGAACGGGAAGAGGGGGAAACCAATGAGAGACTAGATCTAGGTGTTGGGACAGGCACAGGTCACTCTATTTTCCCATCAGGAAGAAGAAATAACCACAGGCTCAGCCTGCCACCCGGAACCAGAATAGGGCTTGAAGCAATCCTGCGCTTTTGCGGCCAGCTCCCACAAAAGCGAGTTGAAAAATGGAGCTCAGGGGCACTGCAATTCACAAACCTGCAGAGTTATAAATGGTAACTCTCGTCCACAAATATACTGAGGGAAGGCAACGAAGAGGATTTGAAAGCAAGGCAGAATTGCAGGAAACAGATTTCAGGAGGTAGATTCGAATCGCCTTGAAAGCACATGAAAAGCGGCAAAACGTCGACAATGATGCCCTTGGCCAGAAAGGGCGTATGCGTTTTTTCCTGAATATATTCAGGAAAAAACGCATACGCCCTTTTTGGCCAACCAAGCAAGCTGGAAAGGCAAATCAGCGCTACAAAGAAGGCTCGCTTCCTGTCCGTCAAAAGGGCCATGCTGAAAAAAGTGTAAAAACCAGAAATGCAGGACAGGCCATGGAGAAATGGGAGCCTTGCTACGCTGATGGGCGGGTTATAAATTGCCAACAGCCACTCTGGAGAAGTGTACGGTGTGTCGTGAAACATCTAAAAAACACAGCTTAGAGAGCATAGGGCACTTCCGCTCATGGGCGTATAAATTGGGAAAACTAAAAATCAGCAAGACACAGGCACCCCAAAGTTTAGGGCTGCTCTGTTGACAAGAACCTCCACTTCATTACACCTAAAATATCCCAGGAAAGAGAAAAACGGATAAAGAAGTTGTGGTCCTTATGTACAATGGAATATCACTCAGCCATGAAATCAATGTCATGAGGCTAGTAGCAGCATGATGGGTGGATTTAGGTACGACGATTCTAAGTGAAATAAGTCACACAGAAAAAGACACTTATCATAAGATATCACTTATAGAAGGAATGTAAAAACCGCTACACTTGAACTGAATTACAAAACAGAACAGAGTCACACGTTTAGAAAACACACTATGGCTGCTTAACGGGAAAGGTGAGGTGGGGTGATGCATAAAACAAGGGTTTCAAATTAGCTCAGATACCGTTCCATAAACCCAATATGTAATAGACAAGACCTACTCCTTGCTCAGTGAACTGGACTCAACACGCCCTATTCACCGCACAAGAATATATCTGACTAGTAAGAAACTTAAAACCTATGTATTGATATCTCTCTGTAAGTGAGTCAAGTGGGTGTAAAGCGGCATAAACACAGCAGTGAAAAGCAGCTAAACCCCATTATAAAAATCAATTACTTTTAAAAACCCATGAAACAAAGACAGTGAAAGAGAGAGAAATGCTTACAAAATTCGTTCAGGGGCTGTGATGCAACCTGGATTGACCATACCTAGACCCACAGCTGGGTGAGACATAAGGGTGGACACTCTTGGGGCTGAGAGGTTTGGTGAGGTTGGGTGAGCAAACGCAGACCCTTTCAAGTAATACTGCGTGGTACCCATCCCATGGGTCCCAAATCTCCAGGTTCAAGGGCACCTTCCTACATCGAAAACTTGCATGAGAAACCCAGAAGATGGTACACCATGTGATCGGGAAAGGTTTCTAAAACGCACCTCATTTCTCATCTCCTTGTGCTCGGGTTCGCCATTCCAGCCGCTTTACCAGCAATCTCCCTACTTGGAGGATCAGCACCTTTAACCTCCGGTTCCGAAAAGGTTGCAATTTGTCCTGAGGATGAACGGGAAGAGGGGGAAACCAATGAGAGACTAGATCTAGGTGTTGGGACAGGCACAGGTCACTCTATTTTCCCATCAGGAAGAAGAAATAACCACAGGCTCAGCCTGCCACCCGGAACCAGAATAGGGCTTGAAGCAATCCTGAGCTTTTGCGGCCAGCTCCCACAAAAGCGAGTTGAAAAATGGAGCTCAGGGGCACTGCAATTCACAAACCTGCAGAGTTATAAATGGTAACTCTCGTCCACAAATATACTGAGGGAAGGCAACGAAGAGGATTTGAAAGCAAGGCAGAATTGCAGGAAACAGATTTCAGGAGGTAGATTCGAATCGCCTTGAAAGCACATGAAAAGCGGCAAAACGTCGACAATGATGCCCTTGGCCAAAAAGAGCGTATGCGTTTTTTCCTGAATATATTCAGGAAAAAACGCATACGCCCTTTTTGGCCAACCAAGCAAGCTGGAAAGGCAAATCAGCGCTACAAGGAAGGCTCGCTTCCTGTCCGTCACAAGGGCCATGCTGAAAAAAGTGTAAAAACCAGAAATGCAGGACAGGCCATGGAGAAATGGGAGCCTTGCTACACTGATGGGTGGGTTATAAATTGCCAACCGCCACTCTGGAGAAGTGTACGGTGTGTCCTGAAACATCTAAAAAACACAGCTTAGAGAGCATAGGGCACTTCCGCTCATGGGCGTATAAATTGGGAAAACTAAAAATCAGCAAGACACAGGCACCCCAAAGTTTAGCGCTGCTCTGTTGACAAGAACCTCCACTTCATTACACCTTAAATATCCAAGGAAAGAGAAAAACGTATAAAGAAGTTGTGGTCCTTATGTACAATGGAATATCACTCAGCCATGAAATCAATGTCATGAGGCTAGTAGCAGCATGATGAGTGGATTTAGGTACGACGATTCTAAGTGAAATAAGTCACACAGAAAAAGACACTTATCATAAGATATCACTTATAGAGGGAATGTAAAAACCGCTACACTTGAACTGAATTACAAAACAGAACAGAGTCACACGTTTAGAAAACACACTATGGCTGCTTAACGGGAAAGGTGAGGTGGGGTGATGCATAAAACAAGGGTTTCAAATTAGCTCAGATACCGTTCCATAAACCCAATATGTAATAGACAAGACCTACTCCTTGCTCAGTGAACTGGACTCAACACGCCCTATTCACCGCACAAGAATATATCTGACTAGTAAGAAACTTAAAACCTATGTATTGATATCTCTCTGTAAGTGAGTCAAGTGGGTGTAAAGCGGCATAAACACAGCAGTGAAAAGCAGCTAAACCCCATTATAAAAATCAATTACTTTTAAAAACCCGTGAAACAAAGACAGTGAAAGAGAGAGAAATGCTTACAAAATTCGTTCAGGGGCTGTGATGCAACCTGGATTGACCATACCTAGACCCACAGCTGGGTGAGACATAAGGGTGGACACTCTTGGGGCTGAGAGGTTTGGTGAGGTTGGGTGAGCAAACGCAGACCCTTTCAAGTAATACTGCGTGGTACCCATCCCATGGGTCCCAAATCTCCAGGTTCAAGGGCACCTTCCTACATCGAAAACTTGCATGAGAAACCCAGAAGATGGTACACCATGTGATCGGGAAAGGTTTCTAAAACGCACCTCATTTCTCATCTCCTTGTGCTCGGGTTCGCCATTCCAGCCGCTTTACCAGCAATCTCCCTACTTGGAGGATCAGCACCTTTAACCTCCGGTTCCGAAAAGGTTGCAATTTGTCCTGAGGATGAACGGGAAGAGGGGGAAACCAATGAGAGACTAGATCTAGGTGTTGGGACAGGCACAGGTCACTCTATTTTCCCATCAGGAAGAAGAAATAACCACAGGCTCAGCCTGCCACCCGGAACCAGAATAGGGCTTGAAGCAATCCTGCGCTTTTGCGGCCAGCTCCCACAAAAGCGAGTTGAAAAATGGAGCTCAGGGGCACTGCAATTCACAAACCTGCAGAGTTATAAATGGTAACTCTCGTCCACAAATATACTGAGGGAAGGCAACGAAGAGGATTTGAAAGCAAGGCAGAATTGCAGGAAACAGATTTCAGGAGGTAGATTCGAATCGCCTTGAAAGCACATGAAAAGCGGCAAAACGTCGACAATGATGCCCTTGGCCAGAAAGGGCGTATGCGTTTTTTCCTGAATATATTCAGGAAAAAACGCATACGCCCTTTTTGGCCAACCAAGCAAGCTGGAAAGGCAAATCAGCGCTACAAAGAAGGCTCGCTTCCTGTCCGTCAAAAGGGCCATGCTGAAAAAAGTGTAAAAACCAGAAATGCAGGACAGGCCATGGAGAAATGGGAGCCTTGCTACGCTGATGGGCGGGTTATAAATTGCCAACAGCCACTCTGGAGAAGTGTACGGTGTGTCGTGAAACATCTAAAAAACACAGCTTAGAGAGCATAGGGCACTTCCGCTCATGGGCGTATAAATTGGGAAAACTAAAAATCAGCAAGACACAGGCACCCCAAAGTTTAGGGCTGCTCTGTTGACAAGAACCTCCACTTCATTACACCTAAAATATCCCAGGAAAGAGAAAAACGGATAAAGAAGTTGTGGTCCTTATGTACAATGGAATATCACTCAGCCATGAAATCAATGTCATGAGGCTAGTAGCAGCATGATGGGTGGATTTAGGTACGACGATTCTAAGTGAAATAAGTCACACAGAAAAAGACACTTATCATAAGATATCACTTATAGAAGGAATGTAAAAACCGCTACACTTGAACTGAATTACAAAACAGAACAGAGTCACACGTTTAGAAAACACACTATGGCTGCTTAACGGGAAAGGTGAGGTGGGGTGATGCATAAAACAAGGGTTTCAAATTAGCTCAGATACCGTTCCATAAACCCAATATGTAATAGACAAGACCTACTCCTTGCTCAGTGAACTGGACTCAACACGCCCTATTCACCGCACAAGAATATATCTGACTAGTAAGAAACTTAAAACCTATGTATTGATATCTCTCTGTAAGTGAGTCAAGTGGGTGTAAAGCGGCATAAACACAGCAGTGAAAAGCAGCTAAACCCCATTATAAAAATCAATTACTTTTAAAAACCCGTGAAACAAAGACAGTGAAAGAGAGAGAAATGCTTACAAAATTCGTTCAGGGGCTGTGATGCAACCTGGATTGACCATACCTAGACCCACAGCTGGGTGAGACATAAGGGTGGACACTCTTGGGGCTGAGAGGTTTGGTGAGGTTGGGTGAGCAAACGCAGACCCTTTCAAGTAATACTGCGTGGTACCCATCCCATGGGTCCCAAATCTCCAGGTTCAAGGGCACCTTCCTACATCGAAAACTTGCATGAGAAACCCAGAAGATGGTACACCATGTGATCGGGAAAGGTTTCTAAAACGCACCTCATTTCTCATCTCCTTGTGCTCGGGTTCGCCATTCCAGCCGCTTTACCAGCAATCTCCCTACTTGGAGGATCAGCACCTTTAACCTCCGGTTCCGAAAAGGTTGCAATTTGTCCTGAGGATGAACGGGAAGAGGGGGAAACCAATGAGAGACTAGATCTAGGTGTTGGGACAGGCACAGGTCACTCTATTTTCCCATCAGGAAGAAGAAATAACCACAGGCTCAGCCTGCCACCCGGAACCAGAATAGGGCTTGAAGCAATCCTGCGCTTTTGCGGCCAGCTCCCACAAAAGCGAGTTGAAAAATGGAGCTCAGGGGCACTGCAATTCACAAACCTGCAGAGTTATAAATGGTAACTCTCGTCCACAAATATACTGAGGGAAGGCAACGAAGAGGATTTGAAAGCAAGGCAGAATTGCAGGAAACAGATTTCAGGAGGTAGATTCGAATCGCCTTGAAAGCACATGAAAAGCGGCAAAACGTCGACAATGATGCCCTTGGCCAGAAAGGGCGTATGCGTTTTTTCCTGAATATATTCAGGAAAAAACGCATACGCCCTTTTTGGCCAACCAAGCAAGCTGGAAAGGCAAATCAGCGCTACAAAGAAGGCTCGCTTCCTGTCCGTCAAAAGGGCCATGCTGAAAAAAGTGTAAAAACCAGAAATGCAGGACAGGCCATGGAGAAATGGGAGCCTTGCTACGCTGATGGGCGGGTTATAAATTGCCAACAGCCACTCTGGAGAAGTGTACGGTGTGTCGTGAAACATCTAAAAAACACAGCTTAGAGAGCATAGGGCACTTCCGCTCATGGGCGTATAAATTGGGAAAACTAAAAATCAGCAAGACACAGGCACCCCAAAGTTTAGGGCTGCTCTGTTGACAAGAACCTCCACTTCATTACACCTAAAATATCCCAGGAAAGAGAAAAACGGATAAAGAAGTTGTGGTCCTTATGTACAATGGAATATCACTCAGCCATGAAATCAATGTCATGAGGCTAGTAGCAGCATGATGGGTGGATTTAGGTACGACGATTCTAAGTGAAATAAGTCACACAGAAAAAGACACTTATCATAAGATATCACTTATAGAAGGAATGTAAAAACCGCTACACTTGAACTGAATTACAAAACAGAACAGAGTCACACGTTTAGAAAACACACTATGGCTGCTTAACGGGAAAGGTGAGGTGGGGTGATGCATAAAACAAGGGTTTCAAATTAGCTCAGATACCGTTCCATAAACCCAATATGTAATAGACAAGACCTACTCCTTGCTCAGTGAACTGGACTCAACACGCCCTATTCACCGCACAAGAATATATCTGACTAGTAAGAAACTTAAAACCTATGTATTGATATCTCTCTGTAAGTGAGTCAAGTGGGTGTAAAGCGGCATAAACACAGCAGTGAAAAGCAGCTAAACCCCATTATAAAAATCAATTACTTTTAAAAACCCGTGAAACAAAGACAGTGAAAGAGAGAGAAATGCTTACAAAATTCGTTCAGGGGCTGTGATGCAACCTGGATTGACCATACCTAGACCCACAGCTGGGTGAGACATAAGGGTGGACACTCTTGGGGCTGAGAGGTTTGGTGAGGTTGGGTGAGCAAACGCAGACCCTTTCAAGTAATACTGCGTGGTACCCATCCCATGGGTCCCAAATCTCCAGGTTCAAGGGCACCTTCCTACATCGAAAACTTGCATGAGAAACCCAGAAGATGGTACACCATGTGATCGGGAAAGGTTTCTAAAACGCACCTCATTTCTCATCTCCTTGTGCTCGGGTTCGCCATTCCAGCCGCTTTACCAGCAATCTCCCTACTTGGAGGATCAGCACCTTTAACCTCCGGTTCCGAAAAGGTTGCAATTTGTCCTGAGGATGAACGGGAAGAGGGGGAAACCAATGAGAGACTAGATCTAGGTGTTGGGACAGGCACAGGTCACTCTATTTTCCCATCAGGAAGAAGAAATAACCACAGGCTCAGCCTGCCACCCGGAACCAGAATAGGGCTTGAAGCAATCCTGAGCTTTTGCGGCCAGCTCCCACAAAAGCGAGTTGAAAAATGGAGCTCAGGGGCACTGCAATTCACAAACCTGCACAGTTATAAATGGTAACTCTCGTCCACAAATATACTGAGGGAAGGCAACGAAGAGGATTTGAAAGCAAGGCAGAATTGCAGGACACAGATTTCAGGAGGTAGATTCGAATCGCCTTGAAAGCACATGAAAAGCGGCAAAACGTCGACAATGATGCCCTTGGCCAAAAAGAGCGTATGCGTTTTTTCCTGAATATATTCAGGAAAAAACGCATACGCCCTTTTTGGCCAACCAAGCAAGCTGGAAAGGCAAATCAGCGCTACAAGGAAGGCTCGCTTCCTGTCCGTCACAAGGGCCATGCTGAAAAAAGTGTAAAAACCAGAAATGCAGGACAGGCCATGGAGAAATGGGAGCCTTGCTACACTGATGGGTGGGTTATAAATTGCCAACCGCCACTCTGGAGAAGTGTACGGTGTGTCCTGAAACATCTAAAAAACACAGCTTAGAGAGCATAGGGCACTTCCGCTCATGGGCGTATAAATTGGGAAAACTAAAAATCAGCAAGACACAGGCACCCCAAAGTTTAGCGCTGCTCTGTTGACAAGAACCTCCACTTCATTACACCTTAAATATCCAAGGAAAGAGAAAAACGTATAAAGAAGTTGTGGTCCTTATGTACAATGGAATATCACTCAGCCATGAAATCAATGTCATGAGGCTAGTAGCAGCATGATGAGTGGATTTAGGTACGACGATTCTAAGTGAAATAAGTCACACAGAAAAAGACACTTATCATAAGATATCACTTATAGAGGGAATGTAAAAACCGCTACACTTGAACTGAATTACAAAACAGAACAGAGTCACACGTTTAGAAAACACACTATGGCTGCTTAACGGGAAAGGTGAGGTGGGGTGATGCATAAAACAAGGGTTTCAAATTAGCTCAGATACCGTTCCATAAACCCAATATGTAATAGACAAGACCTACTCCTTGCTCAGTGAACTGGACTCAACACGCCCTATTCACCGCACAAGAATATATCTGACTAGTAAGAAACTTAAAACCTATGTATTGATATCTCTCTGTAAGTGAGTCAAGTGGGTGTAAAGCGGCATAAACACAGCAGTGAAAAGCAGCTAAACCCCATTATAAAAATCAATTACTTTTAAAAACCCGTGAAACAAAGACAGTGAAAGAGAGAGAAATGCTTACAAAATTCGTTCAGGGGCTGTGATGCAACCTGGATTGACCATACCTAGACCCACAGCTGGGTGAGACATAAGGGTGGACACTCTTGGGGCTGAGAGGTTTGGTGAGGTTGGGTGAGCAAACGCAGACCCTTTCAAGTAATACTGCGTGGTACCCATCCCATGGGTCCCAAATCTCCAGGTTCAAGGGCACCTTCCTACATCGAAAACTTGCATGAGAAACCCAGAAGATGGTACACCATGTGATCGGGAAAGGTTTCTAAAACGCACCTCATTTCTCATCTCCTTGTGCTCGGGTTCGCCATTCCAGCCGCTTTACCAGCAATCTCCCTACTTGGAGGATCAGCACCTTTAACCTCCGGTTCCGAAAAGGTTGCAATTTGTCCTGAGGATGAACGGGAAGAGGGGGAAACCAATGAGAGACTAGATCTAGGTGTTGGGACAGGCACAGGTCACTCTATTTTCCCATCAGGAAGAAGAAATAACCACAGGCTCAGCCTGCCACCCGGAACCAGAATAGGGCTTGAAGCAATCCTGCGCTTTTGCGGCCAGCTCCCACAAAAGCGAGTTGAAAAATGGAGCTCAGGGGCACTGCAATTCACAAACCTGCAGAGTTATAAATGGTAACTCTCGTCCACAAATATACTGAGGGAAGGCAACGAAGAGGATTTGAAAGCAAGGCAGAATTGCAGGAAACAGATTTCAGGAGGTAGATTCGAATCGCCTTGAAAGCACATGAAAAGCGGCAAAACGTCGACAATGATGCCCTTGGCCAGAAAGGGCGTATGCGTTTTTTCCTGAATATATTCAGGAAAAAACGCATACGCCCTTTTTGGCCAACCAAGCAAGCTGGAAAGGCAAATCAGCGCTACAAAGAAGGCTCGCTTCCTGTCCGTCAAAAGGGCCATGCTGAAAAAAGTGTAAAAACCAGAAATGCAGGACAGGCCATGGAGAAATGGGAGCCTTGCTACGCTGATGGGCGGGTTATAAATTGCCAACAGCCACTCTGGAGAAGTGTACGGTGTGTCGTGAAACATCTAAAAAACACAGCTTAGAGAGCATAGGGCACTTCCGCTCATGGGCGTATAAATTGGGAAAACTAAAAATCAGCAAGACACAGGCACCCCAAAGTTTAGGGCTGCTCTGTTGACAAGAACCTCCACTTCATTACACCTAAAATATCCCAGGAAAGAGAAAAACGGATAAAGAAGTTGTGGTCCTTATGTACAATGGAATATCACTCAGCCATGAAATCAATGTCATGAGGCTAGTAGCAGCATGATGGGTGGATTTAGGTACGACGATTCTAAGTGAAATAAGTCACACAGAAAAAGACACTTATCATAAGATATCACTTATAGAAGGAATGTAAAAACCGCTACACTTGAACTGAATTACAAAACAGAACAGAGTCACACGTTTAGAAAACACACTATGGCTGCTTAACGGGAAAGGTGAGGTGGGGTGATGCATAAAACAAGGGTTTCAAATTAGCTCAGATACCGTTCCATAAACCCAATATGTAATAGACAAGACCTACTCCTTGCTCAGTGAACTGGACTCAACACGCCCTATTCACCGCACAAGAATATATCTGACTAGTAAGAAACTTAAAACCTATGTATTGATATCTCTCTGTAAGTGAGTCAAGTGGGTGTAAAGCGGCATAAACACAGCAGTGAAAAGCAGCTAAACCCCATTATAAAAATCAATTACTTTTAAAAACCCGTGAAACAAAGACAGTGAAAGAGAGAGAAATGCTTACAAAATTCGTTCAGGGGCTGTGATGCAACCTGGATTGACCATACCTAGACCCACAGCTGGGTGAGACATAAGGGTGGACACTCTTGGGGCTGAGAGGTTTGGTGAGGTTGGGTGAGCAAACGCAGACCCTTTCAAGTAATACTGCGTGGTACCCATCCCATGGGTCCCAAATCTCCAGGTTCAAGGGCACCTTCCTACATCGAAAACTTGCATGAGAAACCCAGAAGATGGTACACCATGTGATCGGGAAAGGTTTCTAAAACGCACCTCATTTCTCATCTCCTTGTGCTCGGGTTCGCCATTCCAGCCGCTTTACCAGCAATCTCCCTACTTGGAGGATCAGCACCTTTAACCTCCAGTTCCGAAAAGGTTGCAATTTGTCCTGAGGATGAACGGGAAGAGGGGGAAACCAATGAGAGACTAGATCTAGGTGTTGGGACAGGCACAGGTCACTCTATTTTCCCATCAGGAAGAAGAAATAACCACAGGCTCAGCCTGCCACCCGGAACCAGAATAGGGCTTGAAGCAATCCTGCGCTTTTGCGGCCAGCTCCCACAAAAGCGAGTTGAAAAATGGAGCTCAGGGGCACTGCAATTCACAAACCTGCAGAGTTATAAATGGTAACTCTCGTCCACAAATATACTGAGGGAAGGCAACGAAGAGGATTTGAAAGCAAGGCAGAATTGCAGGAAACAGATTTCAGGAGGTAGATTCGAATCGCCTTGAAAGCACATGAAAAGCGGCAAAACGTCGACAATGATGCCCTTGGCCAGAAAGGGCGTATGCGTTTTTTCCTGAATATATTCAGGAAAAAACGCATACGCCCTTTTTGGCCAACCAAGCAAGCTGGAAAGGCAAATCAGCGCTACAAAGAAGGCTCGCTTCCTGTCCGTCAAAAGGGCCATGCTGAAAAAAGTGTAAAAACCAGAAATGCAGGACAGGCCATGGAGAAATGGGAGCCTTGCTACGCTGATGGGCGGGTTATAAATTGCCAACAGCCACTCTGGAGAAGTGTACGGTGTGTCGTGAAACATCTAAAAAACACAGCTTAGAGAGCATAGGGCACTTCCGCTCATGGGCGTATAAATTGGGAAAACTAAAAATCAGCAAGACACAGGCACCCCAAAGTTTAGGGCTGCTCTGTTGACAAGAACCTCCACTTCATTACACCTAAAATATCCCAGGAAAGAGAAAAACGGATAAAGAAGTTGTGGTCCTTATGTACAATGGAATATCACTCAGCCATGAAATCAATGTCATGAGGCTAGTAGCAGCATGATGGGTGGATTTAGGTACGACGATTCTAAGTGAAATAAGTCACACAGAAAAAGACACTTATCATAAGATATCACTTATAGAAGGAATGTAAAAACCGCTACACTTGAACTGAATTACAAAACAGAACAGAGTCACACGTTTAGAAAACACACTATGGCTGCTTAACGGGAAAGGTGAGGTGGGGTGATGCATAAAACAAGGGTTTCAAATTAGCTCAGATACCGTTCCATAAACCCAATATGTAATAGACAAGACCTACTCCTTGCTCAGTGAACTGGACTCAACACGCCCTATTCACCGCACAAGAATATATCTGACTAGTAAGAAACTTAAAACCTATGTATTGATATCTCTCTGTAAGTGAGTCAAGTGGGTGTAAAGCGGCATAAACACAGCAGTGAAAAGCAGCTAAACCCCATTATAAAAATCAATTACTTTTAAAAACCCATGAAACAAAGACAGTGAAAGAGAGAGAAATGCTTACAAAATTCGTTCAGGGGCTGTGATGCAACCTGGATTGACCATACCTAGACCCACAGCTGGGTGAGACATAAGGGTGGACACTCTTGGGGCTGAGAGGTTTGGTGAGGTTGGGTGAGCAAACGCAGACCCTTTCAAGTAATACTGCGTGGTACCCATCCCATGGGTCCCAAATCTCCAGGTTCAAGGGCACCTTCCTACATCGAAAACTTGCATGAGAAACCCAGAAGATGGTACACCATGTGATCGGGAAAGGTTTCTAAAACGCACCTCATTTCTCATCTCCTTGTGCTCGGGTTCGCCATTCCAGCCGCTTTACCAGCAATCTCCCTACTTGGAGGATCAGCACCTTTAACCTCCGGTTCCGAAAAGGTTGCAATTTGTCCTGAGGATGAACGGGAAGAGGGGGAAACCAATGAGAGACTAGATCTAGGTGTTGGGACAGGCACAGGTCACTCTATTTTCCCATCAGGAAGAAGAAATAACCACAGGCTCAGCCTGCCACCCGGAACCAGAATAGGGCTTGAAGCAATCCTGAGCTTTTGCGGCCAGCTCCCACAAAAGCGAGTTGAAAAATGGAGCTCAGGGGCACTGCAATTCACAAACCTGCAGAGTTATAAATGGTAACTCTCGTCCACAAATATACTGAGGGAAGGCAACGAAGAGGATTTGAAAGCAAGGCAGAATTGCAGGAAACAGATTTCAGGAGGTAGATTCGAATCGCCTTGAAAGCACATGAAAAGCGGCAAAACGTCGACAATGATGCCCTTGGCCAGAAAGGGCGTATGCGTTTTTTCCTGAATATATTCAGGAAAAAACGCATACGCCCTTTTTGGCCAACCAAGCAAGCTGGAAAGGCAAATCAGCGCTACAAAGAAGGCTCGCTTCCTGTCCGTCAAAAGGGCCATGCTGAAAAAAGTGTAAAAACCAGAAATGCAGGACAGGCCATGGAGAAATGGGAGCCTTGCTACGCTGATGGGCGGGTTATAAATTGCCAACAGCCACTCTGGAGAAGTGTACGGTGTGTCGTGAAACATCTAAAAAACACAGCTTAGAGAGCATAGGGCACTTCCGCTCATGGGCGTATAAATTGGGAAAACTAAAAATCAGCAAGACACAGGCACCCCAAAGTTTAGGGCTGCTCTGTTGACAAGAACCTCCACTTCATTACACCTAAAATATCCCAGGAAAGAGAAAAACGGATAAAGAAGTTGTGGTCCTTATGTACAATGGAATATCACTCAGCCATGAAATCAATGTCATGAGGCTAGTAGCAGCATGATGGGTGGATTTAGGTACGACGATTCTAAGTGAAATAAGTCACACAGAAAAAGACACTTATCATAAGATATCACTTATAGAAGGAATGTAAAAACCGCTACACTTGAACTGAATTACAAAACAGAACAGAGTCACACGTTTAGAAAACACACTATGGCTGCTTAACGGGAAAGGTGAGGTGGGGTGATGCATAAAACAAGGGTTTCAAATTAGCTCAGATACCGTTCCATAAACCCAATATGTAATAGACAAGACCTACTCCTTGCTCAGTGAACTGGACTCAACACGCCCTATTCACCGCACAAGAATATATCTGACTAGTAAGAAACTTAAAACCTATGTATTGATATCTCTCTGTAAGTGAGTCAAGTGGGTGTAAAGCGGCATAAACACAGCAGTGAAAAGCAGCTAAACCCCATTATAAAAATCAATTACTTTTAAAAACCCGTGAAACAAAGACAGTGAAAGAGAGAGAAATGCTTACAAAATTCGTTCAGGGGCTGTGATGCAACCTGGATTGACCATACCTAGACCCACAGCTGGGTGAGACATAAGGGTGGACACTCTTGGGGCTGAGAGGTTTGGTGAGGTTGGGTGAGCAAACGCAGACCCTTTCAAGTAATACTGCGTGGTACCCATCCCATGGGTCCCAAATCTCCAGGTTCAAGGGCACCTTCCTACATCGAAAACTTGCATGAGAAACCCAGAAGATGGTACACCATGTGATCGGGAAAGGTTTCTAAAACGCACCTCATTTCTCATCTCCTTGTGCTCGGGTTCGCCATTCCAGCCGCTTTACCAGCAATCTCCCTACTTGGAGGATCAGCACCTTTAACCTCCGGTTCCGAAAAGGTTGCAATTTGTCCTGAGGATGAACGGGAAGAGGGGGAAACCAATGAGAGACTAGATCTAGGTGTTGGGACAGGCACAGGTCACTCTATTTTCCCATCAGGAAGAAGAAATAACCACAGGCTCAGCCTGCCACCCGGAACCAGAATAGGGCTTGAAGCAATCCTGCGCTTTTGCGGCCAGCTCCCACAAAAGCGAGTTGAAAAATGGAGCTCAGGGGCACTGCAATTCACAAACCTGCAGAGTTATAAATGGTAACTCTCGTCCACAAATATACTGAGGGAAGGCAACGAAGAGGATTTGAAAGCAAGGCAGAATTGCAGGAAACAGATTTCAGGAGGTAGATTCGAATCGCCTTGAAAGCACATGAAAAGCGGCAAAACGTCGACAATGATGCCCTTGGCCAGAAAGGGCGTATGCGTTTTTTCCTGAATATATTCAGGAAAAAACGCATACGCCCTTTTTGGCCAACCAAGCAAGCTGGAAAGGCAAATCAGCGCTACAAAGAAGGCTCGCTTCCTGTCCGTCAAAAGGGCCATGCTGAAAAAAGTGTAAAAACCAGAAATGCAGGACAGGCCATGGAGAAATGGGAGCCTTGCTACGCTGATGGGCGGGTTATAAATTGCCAACAGCCACTCTGGAGAAGTGTACGGTGTGTCGTGAAACATCTAAAAAACACAGCTTAGAGAGCATAGGGCACTTCCGCTCATGGGCGTATAAATTGGGAAAACTAAAAATCAGCAAGACACAGGCACCCCAAAGTTTAGGGCTGCTCTGTTGACAAGAACCTCCACTTCATTACACCTAAAATATCCCAGGAAAGAGAAAAACGGATAAAGAAGTTGTGGTCCTTATGTACAATGGAATATCACTCAGCCATGAAATCAATGTCATGAGGCTAGTAGCAGCATGATGGGTGGATTTAGGTACGACGATTCTAAGTGAAATAAGTCACACAGAAAAAGACACTTATCATAAGATATCACTTATAGAAGGAATGTAAAAACCGCTACACTTGAACTGAATTACAAAACAGAACAGAGTCACACGTTTAGAAAACACACTATGGCTGCTTAACGGGAAAGGTGAGGTGGGGTGATGCATAAAACAAGGGTTTCAAATTAGCTCAGATACCGTTCCATAAACCCAATATGTAATAGACAAGACCTACTCCTTGCTCAGTGAACTGGACTCAACACGCCCTATTCACCGCACAAGAATATATCTGACTAGTAAGAAACTTAAAACCTATGTATTGATATCTCTCTGTAAGTGAGTCAAGTGGGTGTAAAGCGGCATAAACACAGCAGTGAAAAGCAGCTAAACCCCATTATAAAAATCAATTACTTTTAAAAACCCATGAAACAAAGACAGTGAAAGAGAGAGAAATGCTTACAAAATTCGTTCAGGGGCTGTGATGCAACCTGGATTGACCATACCTAGACCCACAGCTGGGTGAGACATAAGGGTGGACACTCTTGGGGCTGAGAGGTTTGGTGAGGTTGGGTGAGCAAACGCAGACCCTTTCAAGTAATACTGCGTGGTACCCATCCCATGGGTCCCAAATCTCCAGGTTCAAGGGCACCTTCCTACATCGAAAACTTGCATGAGAAACCCAGAAGATGGTACACCATGTGATCGGGAAAGGTTTCTAAAACGCACCTCATTTCTCATCTCCTTGTGCTCGGGTTCGCCATTCCAGCCGCTTTACCAGCAATCTCCCTACTTGGAGGATCAGCACCTTTAACCTCCGGTTCCGAAAAGGTTGCAATTTGTCCTGAGGATGAACGGGAAGAGGGGGAAACCAATGAGAGACTAGATCTAGGTGTTGGGACAGGCACAGGTCACTCTATTTTCCCATCAGGAAGAAGAAATAACCACAGGCTCAGCCTGCCACCCGGAACCAGAATAGGGCTTGAAGCAATCCTGAGCTTTTGCGGCCAGCTCCCACAAAAGCGAGTTGAAAAATGGAGCTCAGGGGCACTGCAATTCACAAACCTGCAGAGTTATAAATGGTAACTCTCGTCCACAAATATACTGAGGGAAGGCAACGAAGAGGATTTGAAAGCAAGGCAGAATTGCAGGAAACAGATTTCAGGAGGTAGATTCGAATCGCCTTGAAAGCACATGAAAAGCGGCAAAACGTCGACAATGATGCCCTTGGCCAAAAAGAGCGTATGCGTTTTTTCCTGAATATATTCAGGAAAAAACGCATACGCCCTTTTTGGCCAACCAAGCAAGCTGGAAAGGCAAATCAGCGCTACAAGGAAGGCTCGCTTCCTGTCCGTCACAAGGGCCATGCTGAAAAAAGTGTAAAAACCAGAAATGCAGGACAGGCCATGGAGAAATGGGAGCCTTGCTACACTGATGGGTGGGTTATAAATTGCCAACCGCCACTCTGGAGAAGTGTACGGTGTGTCCTGAAACATCTAAAAAACACAGCTTAGAGAGCATAGGGCACTTCCGCTCATGGGCGTATAAATTGGGAAAACTAAAAATCAGCAAGACACAGGCACCCCAAAGTTTAGCGCTGCTCTGTTGACAAGAACCTCCACTTCATTACACCTTAAATATCCAAGGAAAGAGAAAAACGTATAAAGAAGTTGTGGTCCTTATGTACAATGGAATATCACTCAGCCATGAAATCAATGTCATGAGGCTAGTAGCAGCATGATGAGTGGATTTAGGTACGACGATTCTAAGTGAAATAAGTCACACAGAAAAAGACACTTATCATAAGATATCACTTATAGAGGGAATGTAAAAACCGCTACACTTGAACTGAATTACAAAACAGAACAGAGTCACACGTTTAGAAAACACACTATGGTTGCTTAACGGGAAAGGTGAGGTGGGGTGATGCATAAAACAAGGGTTTCAAATTAGCTCAGATACCGTTCCATAAACCCAATATGTAATAGACAAGACCTACTCCTTGCTCAGTGAACTGGACTCAACACGCCCTATTCACCGCACAAGAATATATCTGACTAGTAAGAAACTTAAAACCTATGTATTGATATCTCTCTGTAAGTGAGTCAAGTGGGTGTAAAGCGGCATAAACACAGCAGTGAAAAGCAGCTAAACCCCATTATAAAAATCAATTACTTTTAAAAACCCGTGAAACAAAGACAGTGAAAGAGAGAGAAATGCTTACAAAATTCGTTCAGGGGCTGTGATGCAACCTGGATTGACCATACCTAGACCCACAGCTGGGTGAGACATAAGGGTGGACACTCTTGGGGCTGAGAGGTTTGGTGAGGTTGGGTGAGCAAACGCAGACCCTTTCAAGTAATACTGCGTGGTACCCATCCCATGGGTCCCAAATCTCCAGGTTCAAGGGCACCTTCCTACATCGAAAACTTGCATGAGAAACCCAGAAGATGGTACACCATGTGATCGGGAAAGGTTTCTAAAACGCACCTCATTTCTCATCTCCTTGTGCTCGGGTTCGCCATTCCAGCCGCTTTACCAGCAATCTCCCTACTTGGAGGATCAGCACCTTTAACCTCCGGTTCCGAAAAGGTTGCAATTTGTCCTGAGGATGAACGGGAAGAGGGGGAAACCAATGAGAGACTAGATCTAGGTGTTGGGACAGGCACAGGTCACTCTATTTTCCCATCAGGAAGAAGAAATAACCACAGGCTCAGCCTGCCACCCGGAACCAGAATAGGGCTTGAAGCAATCCTGCGCTTTTGCGGCCAGCTCCCACAAAAGCGAGTTGAAAAATGGAGCTCAGGGGCACTGCAATTCACAAACCTGCAGAGTTATAAATGGTAACTCTCGTCCACAAATATACTGAGGGAAGGCAACGAAGAGGATTTGAAAGCAAGGCAGAATTGCAGGAAACAGATTTCAGGAGGTAGATTCGAATCGCCTTGAAAGCACATGAAAAGCGGCAAAACGTCGACAATGATGCCCTTGGCCAGAAAGGGCGTATGCGTTTTTTCCTGAATATATTCAGGAAAAAACGCATACGCCCTTTTTGGCCAACCAAGCAAGCTGGAAAGGCAAATCAGCGCTACAAAGAAGGCTCGCTTCCTGTCCGTCAAAAGGGCCATGCTGAAAAAAGTGTAAAAACCAGAAATGCAGGACAGGCCATGGAGAAATGGGAGCCTTGCTACGCTGATGGGCGGGTTATAAATTGCCAACAGCCACTCTGGAGAAGTGTACGGTGTGTCGTGAAACATCTAAAAAACACAGCTTAGAGAGCATAGGGCACTTCCGCTCATGGGCGTATAAATTGGGAAAACTAAAAATCAGCAAGACACAGGCACCCCAAAGTTTAGGGCTGCTCTGTTGACAAGAACCTCCACTTCATTACACCTAAAATATCCCAGGAAAGAGAAAAACGGATAAAGAAGTTGTGGTCCTTATGTACAATGGAATATCACTCAGCCATGAAATCAATGTCATGAGGCTAGTAGCAGCATGATGGGTGGATTTAGGTACGACGATTCTAAGTGAAATAAGTCACACAGAAAAAGACACTTATCATAAGATATCACTTATAGAAGGAATGTAAAAACCGCTACACTTGAACTGAATTACAAAACAGAACAGAGTCACACGTTTAGAAAACACACTATGGCTGCTTAACGGGAAAGGTGAGGTGGGGTGATGCATAAAACAAGGGTTTCAAATTAGCTCAGATACCGTTCCATAAACCCAATATGTAATAGACAAGACCTACTCCTTGCTCAGTGAACTGGACTCAACACGCCCTATTCACCGCACAAGAATATATCTGACTAGTAAGAAACTTAAAACCTATGTATTGATATCTCTCTGTAAGTGAGTCAAGTGGGTGTAAAGCGGCATAAACACAGCAGTGAAAAGCAGCTAAACCCCATTATAAAAATCAATTACTTTTAAAAACCCGTGAAACAAAGACAGTGAAAGAGAGAGAAATGCTTACAAAATTCGTTCAGGGGCTGTGATGCAACCTGGATTGACCATACCTAGACCCACAGCTGGGTGAGACATAAGGGTGGACACTCTTGGGGCTGAGAGGTTTGGTGAGGTTGGGTGAGCAAACGCAGACCCTTTCAAGTAATACTGCGTGGTACCCATCCCATGGGTCCCAAATCTCCAGGTTCAAGGGCACCTTCCTACATCGAAAACTTGCATGAGAAACCCAGAAGATGGTACACCATGTGATCGGGAAAGGTTTCTAAAACGCACCTCATTTCTCATCTCCTTGTGCTCGGGTTCGCCATTCCAGCCGCTTTACCAGCAATCTCCCTACTTGGAGGATCAGCACCTTTAACCTCCGGTTCCGAAAAGGTTGCAATTTGTCCTGAGGATGAACGGGAAGAGGGGGAAACCAATGAGAGACTAGATCTAGGTGTTGGGACAGGCACAGGTCACTCTATTTTCCCATCAGGAAGAAGAAATAACCACAGGCTCAGCCTGCCACCCGGAACCAGAATAGGGCTTGAAGCAATCCTGCGCTTTTGCGGCCAGCTCCCACAAAAGCGAGTTGAAAAATGGAGCTCAGGGGCACTGCAATTCACAAACCTGCAGAGTTATAAATGGTAACTCTCGTCCACAAATATACTGAGGGAAGGCAACGAAGAGGATTTGAAAGCAAGGCAGAATTGCAGGAAACAGATTTCAGGAGGTAGATTCGAATCGCCTTGAAAGCACATGAAAAGCGGCAAAACGTCGACAATGATGCCCTTGGCCAGAAAGGGCGTATGCGTTTTTTCCTGAATATATTCAGGAAAAAACGCATACGCCCTTTTTGGCCAACCAAGCAAGCTGGAAAGGCAAATCAGCGCTACAAAGAAGGCTCGCTTCCTGTCCGTCAAAAGGGCCATGCTGAAAAAAGTGTAAAAACCAGAAATGCAGGACAGGCCATGGAGAAATGGGAGCCTTGCTACGCTGATGGGCGGGTTATAAATTGCCAACAGCCACTCTGGAGAAGTGTACGGTGTGTCGTGAAACATCTAAAAAACACAGCTTAGAGAGCATAGGGCACTTCCGCTCATGGGCGTATAAATTGGGAAAACTAAAAATCAGCAAGACACAGGCACCCCAAAGTTTAGGGCTGCTCTGTTGACAAGAACCTCCACTTCATTACACCTAAAATATCCCAGGAAAGAGAAAAACGGATAAAGAAGTTGTGGTCCTTATGTACAATGGAATATCACTCAGCCATGAAATCAATGTCATGAGGCTAGTAGCAGCATGATGGGTGGATTTAGGTACGACGATTCTAAGTGAAATAAGTCACACAGAAAAAGACACTTATCATAAGATATCACTTATAGAAGGAATGTAAAAACCGCTACACTTGAACTGAATTACAAAACAGAACAGAGTCACACGTTTAGAAAACACACTATGGCTGCTTAACGGGAAAGGTGAGGTGGGGTGATGCATAAAACAAGGGTTTCAAATTAGCTCAGATACCGTTCCATAAACCCAATATGTAATAGACAAGACCTACTCCTTGCTCAGTGAACTGGACTCAACACGCCCTATTCACCGCACAAGAATATATCTGACTAGTAAGAAACTTAAAACCTATGTATTGGTATCTCTCTGTAAGTGAGTCAAGTGGGTGTAAAGCGGCATAAACACAGCAGTGAAAAGCAGCTAAACCCCATTATAAAAATCAATTACTTTTAAAAACCCATGAAACAAAGACAGTGAAAGAGAGAGAAATGCTTACAAAATTCGTTCAGGGGCTGTGATGCAACCTGGATTGACCATACCTAGACCCACAGCTGGGTGAGACATAAGGGTGGACACTCTTGGGGCTGAGAGGTTTGGTGAGGTTGGGTGAGCAAACGCAGACCCTTTCAAGTAATACTGCGTGGTACCCATCCCATGGGTCCCAAATCTCCAGGTTCAAGGGCACCTTCCTACATCGAAAACTTGCATGAGAAACCCAGAAGATGGTACACCATGTGATCGGGAAAGGTTTCTAAAACGCACCTCATTTCTCATCTCCTTGTGCTCGGGTTCGCCATTCCAGCCGCTTTACCAGCAATCTCCCTACTTGGAGGATCAGCACCTTTAACCTCCGGTTCCGAAAAGGTTGCAATTTGTCCTGAGGATGAACGGGAAGAGGGGGAAACCAATGAGAGACTAGATCTAGGTGTTGGGACAGGCACAGGTCACTCTATTTTCCCATCAGGAAGAAGAAATAACCACAGGCTCAGCCTGCCACCCGGAACCAGAATAGGGCTTGAAGCAATCCTGAGCTTTTGCGGCCAGCTCCCACAAAAGCGAGTTGAAAAATGGAGCTCAGGGGCACTGCAATTCACAAACCTGCAGAGTTATAAATGGTAACTCTCGTCCACAAATATACTGAGGGAAGGCAACGAAGAGGATTTGAAAGCAAGGCAGAATTGCAGGAAACAGATTTCAGGAGGTAGATTCGAATCGCCTTGAAAGCACATGAAAAGCGGCAAAACGTCGACAATGATGCCCTTGGCCAGAAAGGGCGTATGCGTTTTTTCCTGAATATATTCAGGAAAAAACGCATACGCCCTTTTTGGCCAACCAAGCAAGCTGGAAAGGCAAATCAGCGCTACAAAGAAGGCTCGCTTCCTGTCCGTCAAAAGGGCCATGCTGAAAAAAGTGTAAAAACCAGAAATGCAGGACAGGCCATGGAGAAATGGGAGCCTTGCTACGCTGATGGGCGGGTTATAAATTGCCAACAGCCACTCTGGAGAAGTGTACGGTGTGTCGTGAAACATCTAAAAAACACAGCTTAGAGAGCATAGGGCACTTCCGCTCATGGGCGTATAAATTGGGAAAACTAAAAATCAGCAAGACACAGGCACCCCAAAGTTTAGGGCTGCTCTGTTGACAAGAACCTCCACTTCATTACACCTAAAATATCCCAGGAAAGAGAAAAACGGATAAAGAAGTTGTGGTCCTTATGTACAATGGAATATCACTCAGCCATGAAATCAATGTCATGAGGCTAGTAGCAGCATGATGGGTGGATTTAGGTACGACGATTCTAAGTGAAATAAGTCACACAGAAAAAGACACTTATCATAAGATATCACTTATAGAAGGAATGTAAAAACCGCTACACTTGAACTGAATTACAAAACAGAACAGAGTCACACGTTTAGAAAACACACTATGGCTGCTTAACGGGAAAGGTGAGGTGGGGTGATGCATAAAACAAGGGTTTCAAATTAGCTCAGATACCGTTCCATAAACCCAATATGTAATAGACAAGACCTACTCCTTGCTCAGTGAACTGGACTCAACACGCCCTATTCACCGCACAAGAATATATCTGACTAGTAAGAAACTTAAAACCTATGTATTGATATCTCTCTGTAAGTGAGTCAAGTGGGTGTAAAGCGGCATAAACACAGCAGTGAAAAGCAGCTAAACCCCATTATAAAAATCAATTACTTTTAAAAACCCGTGAAACAAAGACAGTGAAAGAGAGAGAAATGCTTACAAAATTCGTTCAGGGGCTGTGATGCAACCTGGATTGACCATACCTAGACCCACAGCTGGGTGAGACATAAGGGTGGACACTCTTGGGGCTGAGAGGTTTGGTGAGGTTGGGTGAGCAAACGCAGACCCTTTCAAGTAATACTGCGTGGTACCCATCCCATGGGTCCCAAATCTCCAGGTTCAAGGGCACCTTCCTACATCGAAAACTTGCATGAGAAACCCAGAAGATGGTACACCATGTGATCGGGAAAGGTTTCTAAAACGCACCTCATTTCTCATCTCCTTGTGCTCGGGTTCGCCATTCCAGCCGCTTTACCAGCAATCTCCCTACTTGGAGGATCAGCACCTTTAACCTCCGGTTCCGAAAAGGTTGCAATTTGTCCTGAGGATGAACGGGAAGAGGGGGAAACCAATGAGAGACTAGATCTAGGTGTTGGGACAGGCACAGGTCACTCTATTTTCCCATCAGGAAGAAGAAATAACCACAGGCTCAGCCTGCCACCCGGAACCAGAATAGGGCTTGAAGCAATCCTGAGCTTTTGCGGCCAGCTCCCACAAAAGCGAGTTGAAAAATGGAGCTCAGGGGCACTGCAATTCACAAACCTGCAGAGTTATAAATGGTAACTCTCGTCCACAAATATACTGAGGGAAGGCAACGAAGAGGATTTGAAAGCAAGGCAGAATTGCAGGAAACAGATTTCAGGAGGTAGATTCGAATCGCCTTGAAAGCACATGAAAAGCGGCAAAACGTCGACAATGATGCCCTTGGCCAGAAAGGGCGTATGCGTTTTTTCCTGAATATATTCAGGAAAAAACGCATACGCCCTTTTTGGCCAACCAAGCAAGCTGGAAAGGCAAATCAGCGCTACAAAGAAGGCTCGCTTCCTGTCCGTCAAAAGGGCCATGCTGAAAAAAGTGTAAAAACCAGAAATGCAGGACAGGCCATGGAGAAATGGGAGCCTTGCTACGCTGATGGGCGGGTTATAAATTGCCAACAGCCACTCTGGAGAAGTGTACGGTGTGTCGTGAAACATCTAAAAAACACAGCTTAGAGAGCATAGGGCACTTCCGCTCATGGGCGTATAAATTGGGAAAACTAAAAATCAGCAAGACACAGGCACCCCAAAGTTTAGGGCTGCTCTGTTGACAAGAACCTCCACTTCATTACACCTAAAATATCCCAGGAAAGAGAAAAACGGATAAAGAAGTTGTGGTCCTTATGTACAATGGAATATCACTCAGCCATGAAATCAATGTCATGAGGCTAGTAGCAGCATGATGGGTGGATTTAGGTACGACGATTCTAAGTGAAATAAGTCACACAGAAAAAGACACTTATCATAAGATATCACTTATAGAAGGAATGTAAAAACCGCTACACTTGAACTGAATTACAAAACAGAACAGAGTCACACGTTTAGAAAACACACTATGGCTGCTTAACGGGAAAGGTGAGGTGGGGTGATGCATAAAACAAGGGTTTCAAATTAGCTCAGATACCGTTCCATAAACCCAATATGTAATAGACAAGACCTACTCCTTGCTCAGTGAACTGGACTCAACACGCCCTATTCACCGCACAAGAATATATCTGACTAGTAAGAAACTTAAAACCTATGTATTGATATCTCTCTGTAAGTGAGTCAAGTGGGTGTAAAGCGGCATAAACACAGCAGTGAAAAGCAGCTAAACCCCATTATAAAAATCAATTACTTTTAAAAACCCGTGAAACAAAGACAGTGAAAGAGAGAGAAATGCTTACAAAATTCGTTCAGGGGCTGTGATGCAACCTGGATTGACCATACCTAGACCCACAGCTGGGTGAGACATAAGGGTGGACACTCTTGGGGCTGAGAGGTTTGGTGAGGTTGGGTGAGCAAACGCAGACCCTTTCAAGTAATACTGCGTGGTACCCATCCCATGGGTCCCAAATCTCCAGGTTCAAGGGCACCTTCCTACATCGAAAACTTGCATGAGAAACCCAGAAGATGGTACACCATGTGATCGGGAAAGGTTTCTAAAACGCACCTCATTTCTCATCTCCTTGTGCTCGGGTTCGCCATTCCAGCCGCTTTACCAGCAATCTCCCTACTTGGAGGATCAGCACCTTTAACCTCCGGTTCCGAAAAGGTTGCAATTTGTCCTGAGGATGAACGGGAAGAGGGGGAAACCAATGAGAGACTAGATCTAGGTGTTGGGACAGGCACAGGTCACTCTATTTTCCCATCAGGAAGAAGAAATAACCACAGGCTCAGCCTGCCACCCGGAACCAGAATAGGGCTTGAAGCAATCCTGAGCTTTTGCGGCCAGCTCCCACAAAAGCGAGTTGAAAAATGGAGCTCAGGGGCACTGCAATTCACAAACCTGCAGAGTTATAAATGGTAACTCTCGTCCACAAATATACTGAGGGAAGGCAACGAAGAGGATTTGAAAGCAAGGCAGAATTGCAGGAAACAGATTTCAGGAGGTAGATTCGAATCGCCTTGAAAGCACATGAAAAGCGGCAAAACGTCGACAATGATGCCCTTGGCCAAAAAGAGCGTATGCGTTTTTTCCTGAATATATTCAGGAAAAAACGCATACGCCCTTTTTGGCCAACCAAGCAAGCTGGAAAGGCAAATCAGCGCTACAAGGAAGGCTCGCTTCCTGTCCGTCACAAGCGCCATGCTGAAAAAAGTGTAAAAACCAGAAATGCAGGACAGGCCATGGAGAAATGGGAGCCTTGCTACACTGATGGGTGGGTTATAAATTGCCAACCGCCACTCTGGAGAAGTGTACGGTGTGTCCTGAAACATCTAAAAAACACAGCTTAGAGAGCATAGGGCACTTCCGCTCATGGGCGTATAAATTGGGAAAACTAAAAATCAGCAAGACACAGGCACCCCAAAGTTTAGCGCTGCTCTGTTGACAAGAACCTCCACTTCATTACACCTTAAATATCCAAGGAAAGAGAAAAACGTATAAAGAAGTTGTGGTCCTTATGTACAATGGAATATCACTCAGCCATGAAATCAATGTCATGAGGCTAGTAGCAGCATGATGAGTGGATTTAGGTACGACGATTCTAAGTGAAATAAGTCACACAGAAAAAGACACTTATCATAAGATATCACTTAGAGAGGGAATGTAAAAACCGCTACACTTGAACTGAATTACAAAACAGAACAGAGTCACACGTTTAGAAAACACACTATGGCTGCTTAACGGGAAAGGTGAGGTGGGGTGATGCATAAAACAAGGGTTTCAAATTAGCTCAGATACCGTTCCATAAACCCAATATGTAATAGACAAGACCTACTCCTTGCTCAGTGAACTGGACTCAACACGCCCTATTCACCGCACAAGAATATATCTGACTAGTAAGAAACTTAAAACCTATGTATTGATATCTCTCTGTAAGTGAGTCAAGTGGGTGTAAAGCGGCATAAACACAGCAGTGAAAAGCAGCTAAACCCCATTATAAAAATCAATTACTTTTAAAAACCCGTGAAACAAAGACAGTGAAAGAGAGAGAAATGCTTACAAAATTCGTTCAGGGGCTGTGATGCAACCTGGATTGACCATACCTAGACCCACAGCTGGGTGAGACATAAGGGTGGACACTCTTGGGGCTGAGAGGTTTGGTGAGGTTGGGTGAGCAAACGCAGACCCTTTCAAGTAATACTGCGTGGTACCCATCCCATGGGTCCCAAATCTCCAGGTTCAAGGGCACCTTCCTACATCGAAAACTTGCATGAGAAACCCAGAAGATGGTACACCATGTGATCGGGAAAGGTTTCTAAAACGCACCTCATTTCTCATCTCCTTGTGCTCGGGTTTGCCATTCCAGCCGCTTTACCAGCAATCTCCCTACTTGGAGGATCAGCACCTTTAACCTCCGGTTCCGAAAAGGTTGCAATTTGTCCTGAGGATGAACGGGAAGAGGGGGAAACCAATGAGAGACTAGATCTAGGTGTTGGGACAGGCACAGGTCACTCTATTTTCCCATCAGGAAGAAGAAATAACCACAGGCTCAGCCTGCCACCCGGAACCAGAATAGGGCTTGAAGCAATCCTGAGCTTTTGCGGCCAGCTCCCACAAAAGCGAGTTGAAAAATGGAGCTCAGGGGCACTGCAATTCACAAACCTGCAGAGTTATAAATGGTAACTCTCGTCCACAAATATACTGAGGGAAGGCAACGAAGAGGATTTGAAAGCAAGGCAGAATTGCAGGAAACAGATTTCAGGAGGTAGATTCGAATCGCCTTGAAAGCACATGAAAAGCGGCAAAACGTCGACAATGATGCCCTTGGCCAAAAAGAGCGTATGCGTTTTTTCCTGAATATATTCAGGAAAAAACGCATACGCTCTTTTTGGCCAACCAAGCAAGCTGGAAAGGCAAATCAGCGCTACAAGGAAGGCTCGCTTCCTGTCCGTCACAAGGGCCATGCTGAAAAAAGTGTAAAAACCAGAAATGCAGGACAGGCCATGGAGAAATGGGAGCCTTGCTACACTGATGGGTGGGTTATAAATTGCCAACCGCCACTCTGGAGAAGTGTACGGTGTGTCCTGAAACATCTAAAAAACACAGCTTAGAGAGCATAGGGCACTTCCGCTCATGGGCGTATAAATTGGGAAAACTAAAAATCAGCAAGACACAGGCACCCCAAAGTTTAGCGCTGCTCTGTTGACAAGAACCTCCACTTCATTACACCTTAAATATCCAAGGAAAGAGAAAAACGTATAAAGAAGTTGTGGTCCTTATGTACAATGGAATATCACTCAGCCATGAAATCAATGTCATGAGGCTAGTAGCAGCATGATGAGTGGATTTAGGTACGACGATTCTAAGTGAAATAAGTCACACAGAAAAAGACACTTATCATAAGATATCACTTATAGAAGGAATGTAAAAACCGCTACACTTGAACTGAATTACAAAACAGAACAGAGTCACACGTTTAGAAAACACACTATGGCTGCTTAACGGGAAAGGTGAGGTGGGGTGATGCATAAAACAAGGGTTTCAAATTAGCTCAGATACCGTTCCATAAACCCAATATGTAATAGACAAGACCTACTCCTTGCTCAGTGAACTGGACTCAACACGCCCTATTCACCGCACAAGAATATATCTGACTAGTAAGAAACTTAAAACCTATGTATTGATATCTCTCTGTAAGTGAGTCAAGTGGGTGTAAAGCGGCATAAACACAGCAGTGAAAAGCAGCTAAACCCCATTATAAAAATCAATTACTTTTAAAAACCCGTGAAACAAAGACAGTGAAAGAGAGAGAAATGCTTACAAAATTCGTTCAGGGGCTGTGATGCAACCTGGATTGACCATACCTAGACCCACAGCTGGGTGAGACATAAGGGTGGACACTCTTGGGGCTGAGAGGTTTGGTGAGGTTGGGTGAGCAAACGCAGACCCTTTCAAGTAATACTGCGTGGTACCCATCCCATGGGTCCCAAATCTCCAGGTTCAAGGGCACCTTCCTACATCGAAAACTTGCATGAGAAACCCAGAAGATGGTACACCATGTGATCGGGAAAGTTTCTAAAACGCACCTCATTTCTCATCTCCTTGTGCTCGGGTTCGCCATTCCAGCCGCTTTACCAGCAATCTCCCTACTTGGAGGATCAGCACCTTTAACCTCCGGTTCCGAAAAGGTTGCAATTTGTCCTGAGGATGAACGGGAAGAGGGGGAAACCAATGAGAGACTAGATCTAGGTGTTGGGACAGGCACAGGTCACTCTATTTTCCCATCAGGAAGAAGAAATAACCACAGGCTCAGCCTGCCACCCGGAACCAGAATAGGGCTTGAAGCAATCCTGAGCTTTTGCGGCCAGCTCCCACAAAAGCGAGTTGAAAAATGGAGCTCAGGGGCACTGCAATTCACAAACCTGCAGAGTTATAAATGGTAACTCTCGTCCACAAATATACTGAGGGAAGGCAACGAAGAGGATTTGAAAGCAAGGCAGAATTGCAGGAAACAGATTTCAGGAGGTAGATTCGAATCGCCTTGAAAGCACATGAAAAGCGGCAAAACGTCGACAATGATGCCCTTGGCCAGAAAGGGCGTATGCGTTTTTTCCTGAATATATTCAGGAAAAAACGCATACGCCCTTTTTGGCCAACCAAGCAAGCTGGAAAGGCAAATCAGCGCTACAAAGAAGGCTCGCTTCCTGTCCGTCAAAAGGGCCATGCTGAAAAAAGTGTAAAAACCAGAAATGCAGGACAGGCCATGGAGAAATGGGAGCCTTGCTACGCTGATGGGCGGGTTATAAATTGCCAACAGCCACTCTGGAGAAGTGTACGGTGTGTCGTGAAACATCTAAAAAACACAGCTTAGAGAGCATAGGGCACTTCCGCTCATGGGCGTATAAATTGGGAAAACTAAAAATCAGCAAGACACAGGCACCCCAAAGTTTAGGGCTGCTCTGTTGACAAGAACCTCCACTTCATTACACCTAAAATATCCCAGGAAAGAGAAAAACGGATAAAGAAGTTGTGGTCCTTATGTACAATGGAATATCACTCAGCCATGAAATCAATGTCATGAGGCTAGTAGCAGCATGATGGGTGGATTTAGGTACGACGATTCTAAGTGAAATAAGTCACACAGAAAAAGACACTTATCATAAGATATCACTTATAGAAGGAATGTAAAAACCGCTACACTTGAACTGAATTACAAAACAGAACAGAGTCACACGTTTAGAAAACACACTATGGCTGCTTAACGGGAAAGGTGAGGTGGGGTGATGCATAAAACAAGGGTTTCAAATTAGCTCAGATACCGTTCCATAAACCCAATATGTAATAGACAAGACCTACTCCTTGCTCAGTGAACTGGACTCAACACGCCCTATTCACCGCACAAGAATATATCTGACTAGTAAGAAACTTAAAACCTATGTATTGATATCTCTCTGTAAGTGAGTCAAGTGGGTGTAAAGCGGCATAAACACAGCAGTGAAAAGCAGCTAAACCCCATTATAAAAATCAATTACTTTTAAAAACCCGTGAAACAAAGACAGTGAAAGAGAGAGAAATGCTTACAAAATTCGTTCAGGGGCTGTGATGCAACCTGGATTGACCATACCTAGACCCACAGCTGGGTGAGACATAAGGGTGGACACTCTTGGGGCTGAGAGGTTTGGTGAGGTTGGGTGAGCAAACGCAGACCCTTTCAAGTAATACTGCGTGGTACCCATCCCATGGGTCCCAAATCTCCAGGTTCAAGGGCACCTTCCTACATCGAAAACTTGCATGAGAAACCCAGAAGATGGTACACCATGTGATCGGGAAAGGTTTCTAAAACGCACCTCATTTCTCATCTCCTTGTGCTCGGGTTCGCCATTCCAGCCGCTTTACCAGCAATCTCCCTACTTGGAGGATCAGCACCTTTAACCTCCGGTTCCGAAAAGGTTGCAATTTGTCCTGAGGATGAACGGGAAGAGGGGGAAACCAATGAGAGACTAGATCTAGGTGTTGGGACAGGCACAGGTCACTCTATTTTCCCATCAGGAAGAAGAAATAACCACAGGCTCAGCCTGCCACCCGGAACCAGAATAGGGCTTGAAGCAATCCTGAGCTTTTGCGGCCAGCTCCCACAAAAGCGAGTTGAAAAATGGAGCTCAGGGGCACTGCAATTCACAAACCTGCAGAGTTATAAATGGTAACTCTCGTCCACAAATATACTGAGGGAAGGCAACGAAGAGGATTTGAAAGCAAGGCAGAACTGCAGGAAACAGATTTCAGGAGGTAGATTCGAATCGCCTTGAAAGCACATGAAAAGCGGCAAAACGTCGACAATGATGCCCTTGGCCAAAAAGAGCGTATGCGTTTTTTCCTGAATATATTCAGGAAAAAACGCATACGCCCTTTTTGGCCAACCAAGCAAGCTGGAAAGGCAAATCAGCGCTACAAGGAAGGCTCGCTTCCTGTCCGTCACAAGGGCCATGCTGAAAAAAGTGTAAAAACCAGAAATGCAGGACAGGCCATGGAGAAATGGGAGCCTTGCTACACTGATGGGTGGGTTATAAATTGCCAACCGCCACTCTGGAGAAGTGTACGGTGTGTCCTGAAACATCTAAAAAACACAGCTTAGAGAGCATAGGGCACTTCCGCTCATGGGCGTATAAATTGGGAAAACTAAAAATCAGCAAGACACAGGCACCCCAAAGTTTAGCGCTGCTCTGTTGACAAGAACCTCCACTTCATTACACCTTAAATATCCAAGGAAAGAGAAAAACGTATAAAGAAGTTGTGGTCCTTATGTACAATGGAATATCACTCAGCCATGAAATCAATGTCATGAGGCTAGTAGCAGCATGATGAGTGGATTTAGGTACGACGATTCTAAGTGAAATAAGTCACACAGAAAAAGACACTTATCATAAGATATCACTTATAGAGGGAATGTAAAAACCGCTACACTTGAACTGAATTACAAAACAGAACAGAGTCACACGTTTAGAAAACACACTATGGCTGCTTAACGGGAAAGGTGAGGTGGGGTGATGCATAAAAAAAGGGTTTCAAATTAGCTCAGATACCGTTCCATAAACCCAATATGTAATAGACAAGACCTACTCCTTGCTCAGTGAACTGGACTCAACACGCCCTATTCACCGCACAAGAATATATCTGACTAGTAAGAAACTTAAAACCTATGTATTGATATCTCTCTGTAAGTGAGTCAAGTGGGTGTAAAGCGGCATAAACACAGCAGTGAAAAGCAGCTAAACCCCATTATAAAAATCAATTACTTTTAAAAACCCGTGAAACAAAGACAGTGAAAGAGAGAGAAATGCTTACAAAATTCGTTCAGGGGCTGTGATGCAACCTGGATTGACCATACCTAGACCCACAGCTGGGTGAGACATAAGGGTGGACACTCTTGGGGCTGAGAGGTTTGGTGAGGTTGGGTGAGCAAACGCAGACCCTTTCAAGTAATACTGCGTGGTACCCATCCCATGGGTCCCAAATCTCCAGGTTCAAGGGCACCTTCCTACATCGAAAACTTGCATGAGAAACCCAGAAGATGGTACACCATGTGATCGGGAAAGGTTTCTAAAACGCACCTCATTTCTCATCTCCTTGTGCTCGGGTTCGCCATTCCAGCCGCTTTACCAGCAATCTCCCTACTTGGAGGATCAGCACCTTTAACCTCCGGTTCCGAAAAGGTTGCAATTTGTCCTGAGGATGAACGGGAAGAGGGGGAAACCAATGAGAGACTAGATCTAGGTGTTGGGACAGGCACAGGTCACTCTATTTTCCCATCAGGAAGAAGAAATAACCACAGGCTCAGCCTGCCACCCGGAACCAGAATAGGGCTTGAAGCAATCCTGAGCTTTTGCGGCCAGCTCCCACAAAAGCGAGTTGAAAAATGGAGCTCAGGGGCACTGCAATTCACAAACCTGCAGAGTTATAAATGGTAACTCTCGTCCACAAATATACTGAGGGAAGGCAACGAAGAGGATTTGAAAGCAAGGCAGAATTGCAGGAAACAGATTTCAGGAGGTAGATTCGAATCGCCTTGAAAGCACATGAAAAGCGGCAAAACGTCGACAATGATGCCCTTGGCCAAAAAGGGCGTATGCGTTTTTTCCTGAATATATTCAGTAAAAAAACGCATACGCCCTTTTTGGCCAACCAAGCAAGCTGGAAAGGCAAATCAGCGCTACAAGGAAGGCTCGCTTCCTGTCCGTCACAAGGGCCATGCTGAAAAAAGTGTAAAAACCAGAAATGCAGGACAGGCCATGGAGAAATGGGAGCCTTGCTACACTGATGGGTGGGTTATAAATTGCCAACCGCCACTCTGGAGAAGTGTACGGTGTGTCCTGAAACATCTAAAAAACACAGCTTAGAGAGCATAGGGCACTTCCGCTCATGGGCGTATAAATTGGGAAAACTAAAAATCAGCAAGACACAGGCACCCCAAAGTTTAGCGCTGCTCTGTTGACAAGAACCTCCACTTCATTACACCTTAAATATCCAAGGAAAGAGAAAAACGTATAAAGAAGTTGTGGTCCTTATGTACAATGGAATATCACTCAGCCATGAAATCAATGTCATGAGGCTAGTAGCAGCATGATGAGTGGATTTAGGTACGACGATTCTAAGTGAAATAAGTCACACAGAAAAAGACACTTATCATAAGATATCACTTATAGAGGGAATGTAAAAACCGCTACACTTGAACTGAATTACAAAACAGAACAGAGTCACACGTTTAGAAAACACACTATGGCTGCTTAACGGGAAAGGTGAGGTGGGGTGATGCATAAAACAAGGGTTTCAAATTAGCTCAGATACCGTTCCATAAACCCAATATGTAATAGACAAGACCTACTCCTTGCTCAGTGAACTGGACTCAACACCCCCTATTCACCGCACAAGAATATATCTGACTAGTAAGAAACTTAAAACCTATGTATTGATATCTCTCTGTAAGTGAGTCAAGTGGGTGTAAAGCGGCATAAACACAGCAGTGAAAAGCAGCTAAACCCCATTATAAAAATCAATTACTTTTAAAAACCCGTGAAACAAAGACAGTGAAAGAGAGAGAAATGCTTACAAAATTCGTTCAGGGGCTGTGATGCAACCTGGATTGACCATACCTAGACCCACAGCTGGGTGAGACATAAGGGTGGACACTCTTGGGGCTGAGAGGTTTGGTGAGGTTGGGTGAGCAAACGCAGACCTTTTCAAGTAATACTGCGTGGTACCCATCCCATGGGTCCCAAATCTCCAGGTTCAAGGGCACCTTCCTACATCGAAAACTTGCATGAGAAACCCAGAAGATGGTACACCATGTGATCGGGAAAGGTTTCTAAAACGCACCTCATTTCTCATCTCCTTGTGCTCGGGTTCGCCATTCCAGCCGCTTTACCAGCAATCTCCCTACTTGGAGGATCAGCACCTTTAACCTCCGGTTCCGAAAAGGTTGCAATTTGTCCTGAGGATGAACGGGAAGAGGGGGAAACCAATGAGAGACTAGATCTAGGTGTTGGGACAGGCACAGGTCACTCTATTTTCCCATCAGGAAGAAGAAATAACCACAGGCTCAGCCTGCCACCCGGAACCAGAATAGGGCTTGAAGCAATCCTGCGCTTTTGCGGCCAGCTCCCACAAAAGCGAGTTGAAAAATGGAGCTCAGGGGCACTGCAATTCACAAACCTGCAGAGTTATAAATGGTAACTCTCGTCCACAAATATACTGAGGGAAGGCAACGAAGAGGATTTGAAAGCAAGGCAGAATTGCAGGAAACAGATTTCAGGAGGTAGGTTCAAATCGCCTTGAAAGCACATGAAAAGCGGCAAAACGTCGACAATGATGCCCTTGGCCAGAAAGGGCGTATGCGTTTTTTCCTGAATATATTCAGAAAAAAACGCATACGCCCTTTTTGGCCAACCAAGCAAGCTGGAAAGGCAAATCAGCGCTACAAAGAAGGCTCGCTTCCTGTCCGTCAAAAGGGCCATGCTGAAAAAAGTGTAAAAACCAGAAATGCAGGACAGGCCATGGAGAAATGGGAGCCTTGCTACGCTGATGGGCGGGTTATAAATTGCCAACAGCCACTCTGGAGAAGTGTACGGTGTGTCCTGAAACATCTAAAAAACACAGCTTAGAGAGCATAGGGCACTTCCGCTCATGGGCGTATAAATTGGGAAAACTAAAAATCAGCAAGACACAGGCACCCCAAAGTTTAGGGCTGCTCTGTTGACAAGAACCTCCACTTCATTACACCTAAAATATCCCAGGAAAGAGAAAAACGGATAAAGAAGTTGTGGTCCTTATGTACAATGGAATATCACTCAGCCATGAAATCAATGTCATGAGGCTAGTAGCAGCATGATGGGTGGATTTAGGTACGACGATTCTAAGTGAAATAAGTCACACAGAAAAAGACACTTATCATAAGATATCACTTATAGAGGGAATGTAAAAACCGCTACACTTGAACTGAATTACAAAACAGAACAGAGTCACACGTTTAGAAAACACACTATGGCTGCTTAACGGGAAAGGTGAGGTGGGGTGATGCATAAAACAAGGGTTTCAAATTAGCTCAGATACCGTTCCATAAACCCAATATGTAATAGACAAGACCTACTCCTTGCTCAGTGAACTGGACTCAACACCCCCTATTCACCGCACAAGAATATATCTGACTAGTAAGAAACTTAAAACCTATGTATTGATATCTCTCTGTAAGTGAGTCAAGTGGGTGTAAAGCGGCATAAACACAGCAGTGAAAAGCAGCTAAACCCCATTATAAAAATCAATTACTTTTAAAAACCCGTGAAACAAAGACAGTGAAAGAGAGAGAAATGCTTACAAAATTCGTTCAGGGGCTGTGATGCAACCTGGATTGACCATACCTAGACCCACAGCTGGGTGAGACATAAGGGTGGACACTCTTGGGGCTGAGAGGTTTGGTGAGGTTGGGTGAGCAAACGCAGACCCTTTCAAGTAATACTGCGTGGTACCCATCCCATGGGTCCCAAATCTCCAGGTTCAAGGGCACCTTCCTACATCGAAAACTTGCATGAGAAACCCAGAAGATGGTACACCATGTGATCGGGAAAGGTTTCTAAAACGCACCTCATTTCTCATCTCCTTGTGCTCGGGTTCGCCATTCCAGCCGCTTTACCAGCAATCTCCCTACTTGGAGGATCAGCACCTTTAACCTCCGGTTCCGAAAAGGTTGCAATTTGTCCTGAGGATGAACGGGAAGAGGGGGAAACCAATGAGAGACTAGATCTAGGTGTTGGGACAGGCACAGGTCACTCTATTTTCCCATCAGGAAGAAGAAATAACCACAGGCTCAGCCTGCCACCCGGAACCAGAATAGGGCTTGAAGCAATCCTGCGCTTTTGCGGCCAGCTCCCACAAAAGCGAGTTGAAAAATGGAGCTCAGGGGCACTGCAATTCACAAACCTGCAGAGTTATAAATGGTAACTCTCGTCCACAAATATACTGAGGGAAGGCAACGAAGAGGATTTGAAAGCAAGGCAGAATTGCAGGAAACAGATTTCAGGAGGTAGATTCGAATCGCCTTGAAAGCACATGAAAAGCGGCAAAACGTCGACAATGATGCCCTTGGCCAGAAAGGGCGTATGCGTTTTTTCCTGAATATATTCAGGAAAAAACGCATACGCCCTTTTTGGCCAACCAAGCAAGCTGGAAAGGCAAATCAGCGCTACAAAGAAGGCTCGCTTCCTGTCCGTCAAAAGGGCCATGCTGAAAAAAGTGTAAAAACCAGAAATGCAGGACAGGCCATGGAGAAATGGGAGCCTTGCTACGCTGATGGGCGGGTTATAAATTGCCAACAGCCACTCTGGAGAAGTGTACGGTGTGTCGTGAAACATCTAAAAAACACAGCTTAGAGAGCATAGGGCACTTCCGCTCATGGGCGTATAAATTGGGAAAACTAAAAATCAGCAAGACACAGGCACCCCAAAGTTTAGGGCTGCTCTGTTGACAAGAACCTCCACTTCATTACACCTTAAATATCCAAGGAAAGAGAAAAACGTATAAAGAAGTTGTGGTCCTTATGTACAATGGAATATCACTCAGCCATGAAATCAATGTCATGAGGCTAGTAGCAGCATGATGAGTGGATTTAGGTACGACGATTCTAAGTGAAATAAGTCACACAGAAAAAGACACTTATCATAAGATATCACTTATAGAGGGAATGTAAAAACCGCTACACTTGAACTGAATTACAAAACAGAACAGAGTCACACGTTTAGAAAACACACTATGGCTGCTTAATGGGAAAGGTGAGGTGGGGTGATGCATAAAACAAGGGTTTCAAATTAGCTCAGATACCGTTCCATAAACCCAATATGTAATAGACAAGACCTACTCCTTGCTCAGTGAACTGGACTCAACACCCCCTATTCACCGCACAAGAATATATCTGACTAGTAAGAAACTTAAAACCTATGTATTGATATCTCTCTGTAAGTGAGTCAAGTGGGTGTAAAGCGGCATAAACACAGCAGTGAAAAGCAGCTAAACCCCATTATAAAAATCAATTACTTTTAAAAACCCGTGAAACAAAGACAGTGAAAGAGAGAGAAATGCTTACAAAATTCGTTCAGGGGCTCTGATGCAACCTGGATTGACCATACCTAGACCCACAGCTGGGTGAGACATAAGGGTGGACACTCTTGGGGCTGAGAGGTTTGGTGAGGTTGGGTGAGCAAACGCAGACCCTTTCAAGTAATACTGCGTGGTACCCATCCCATGGGTCCCAAATCTCCAGGTTCAAGGGCACCTTCCTACATCGAAAACTTGCATGAGAAACCCAGAAGATGGTACACCATGTGATCGGGAAAGGTTTCTAAAACGCACCTCATTTCTCATCTCCTTGTGCTCGGGTTCGCCATTCCAGCCGCTTTACCAGCAATCTCCCTACTTGGAGGATCAGCACCTTTAACCTCCGGTTCCGAAAAGGTTGCAATTTGTCCTGAGGATGAACGGGAAGAGGGGGAAACCAATGAGAGACTAGATCTAGGTGTTGGGACAGGCACAGGTCACTCTATTTTCCCATCAGGAAGAAGAAATAACCACAGGCTCAGCCTGCCACCCGGAACCAGAATAGGGCTTGAAGCAATCCTGCGCTTTTGCGGCCAGCTCCCACAAAAGCGAGTTGAAAAATGGAGCTCAGGGGCACTGCAATTCACAAACCTGCAGAGTTATAAATGGTAACTCTCGTCCACAAATATACTGAGGGAAGGCAACGAAGAGGATTTGAAAGCAAGGCAGAATTGCAGGAAACAGATTTCACGAGGTAGATTCGAATCACCTTGAAAGCACATGAAAAGCGGCAAAACGTCGACAATGATGCCCTTGGCCAGAAAGGGCGTATGCGTTTTTTCCTGAATATATTCAGGAAAAAACGCATACGCCCTTTTTGGCCAACCAAGCAAGCTGGAAAGGCAAATCAGCGCTACAAAGAAGGCTCGCTTCCTGTCCGTCAAAAGGGCCATGCTGAAAAAAGTGTAAAAACCAGAAATGCAGGACAGGCCATGGAGAAATGGGAGCCTTGCTACGCTGATGGGCGGGTTATAAATTGCCAACAGCCACTCTGGAGAAGTGTACGGTGTGTCGTGAAACATCTAAAAAACACAGCTTAGAGAGCATAGGGCACTTCCGCTCATGGGCGTATAAATTGGGAAAACTAAAAATCAGCAAGACACAGGCACCCCAAAGTTTAGGGCTGCTCTGTTGACAAGAACCTCCACTTCATTACACCTTAAATATCCAAGGAAAGAGAAAAACGTATAAAGAAGTTGTGGTCCTTATGTACAATGGAATATCACTCAGCCATGAAATCAATGTCATGAGGCTAGTAGCAGCATGATGAGTGGATTTAGGTACGACGATTCTAAGTGAAATAAGTCACACAGAAAAAGACACTTATCATAAGATATCACTTATAGAGGGAATGTAAAAACCGCTACACTTGAACTGAATTACAAAACAGAACAGAGTCACACGTTTAGAAAACACACTATGGCTGCTTAATGGGAAAGGTGAGGTGGGGTGATGCATAAAACAAGGGTTTCAAATTAGCTCAGATACTGTTCCATAAACCCCATATGTAATAGACAAGACCTACTCCTTGCTCAGTGAACTGGACTCAACACCCCCTATTCACCGCACAAGAATATATCTGACTAGTAAGAAACTTAAAACCTATGTATTGATATCTCTCTGTAAGTGAGTCAAGTGGGTGTAAAGCGGCATAAACACAGCAGTGAAAAGCAGCTAAACCCCATTATAAAAATCAATTACTTTTAAAAACCCGTGAAACAAAGACAGTGAAAGAGAGAGAAATGCTTACAAAATTCGTTCAGGGGCTCTGATGCAACCTGGATTGACCATACCTAGACCCACAGCTGGGTGAGACATAAGGGTGGACACTCTTGGGCCTGAGAGGTTTGGTGAGGTTGGGTGAGCAAACGCAGACCCTTTCAAGTAATACTGCGTGGTAACCATCCCATGGGTCCCAAATCTCCAGGTTCAAGGGCACCTTCCTACATCGAAAACTTGCATGAGAAACCCAGAAGATGGTACACCATGTGATCGGGAAAGGTTTCTAAAACGCACCTCATTTCTCATCTCCTTGTGCTCGGGTTCGCCATTCCAGCCGCTTTACCAGCAATCTCCCTACTTGGAGGATCAGCACCTTTAACCTCCGGTTCCGAAAAGGTTGCAATTTGTCCTGAGGATGAACGGGAAGAGGGGGAAACCAATGAGAGACTAGATCTAGGTGTTGGGACAGGCACAGGTCACTCTATTTTCCCATCAGGAAGAAGAAATAACCACAGGCTCAGCCTGCCACCCGGAACCAGAATAGGGCTTGAAGCAATCCTGCGCTTTTGCGGCCAGCTCCCACAAAAGCGAGTTGAAAAATGGAGCTCAGGGGCACTGCAATTCACAAACCTGCAGAGTTATAAATGGTAACTCTCGTCCACAAATATACTGAGGGAAGGCAACGAAGAGGATTTGAAAGCAAGGCAGAATTGCAGGAAACAGATTTCAGGAGGTAGATTCGAATCGCCTTGAAAGCACATGAAAAGCGGCAAAACGTCGACAATGATGCCCTTGGCCAGAAAGGGCGTATGCGTTTTTTCCTGAATATATTCAGGAAAAAACGCATACGCCCTTTTTGGCCAACCAAGCAAGCTGGAAAGGCAAATCAGCGCTACAAAGAAGGCTCGCTTCCTGTCCGTCAAAAGGGCCATGCTGAAAAAAGTGTAAAAACCAGAAATGCAGGACAGGCCATGGAGAAATGGGAGCCTTGCTACGCTGATGGGCGGGTTATAAATTGCCAACAGCCACTCTGGAGAAGTGTACGGTGTGTCCTGAAACATCTAAAAAACACAGCTTAGAGAGCATAGGGCACTTCCGCTCATGGGCGTATAAATTGGGAAAACTAAAAATCAGCAAGACACAGGCACCCCAAAGTTTAGGGCTGCTCTGTTGACAAGAACCTCCACTTCATTACACCTTAAATATCCAAGGAAAGAGAAAAACGTATAAAGAAGTTGTGGTCCTTATGTACAATGGAATATCACTCAGCCATGAAATCAATGTCATGAGGCTAGTAGCAGCATGATGAGTGGATTTAGGTACGACGATTCTAAGTGAAATAAGTCACACAGAAAAAGACACTTATCATAAGATATCACTTATAGAGGGAATGTAAAAACCGCTACACTTGAACTGAATTACAAAACAGAACAGAGTCACACGTTTAGAAAACACACTATGGCTGCTTAACGGGAAAGGTGAGGTGGGGTGATGCATAAAACAAGGGTTTCAAATTAGCTCAGATACCGTTCCATAAACCCAATATGTAATAGACAAGACCTACTCCTTGCTCAGTGAACTGGACTCAACACCCCCTATTCACCGCACAAGAATATATCTGACTAGTAAGAAACTTAAAACCTATGTATTGATATCTCTCTGTAAGTGAGTCAAGTGGGTGTAAAGCGGCATAAACACAGCAGTGAAAAGCAGCTAAACCCCATTATAAAAATCAATTACTTTTAAAAACCCGTGAAACAAAGACAGTGAAAGAGAGAGAAATGCTTACAAAATTCGTTCAGGGGCTGTGATGCAACCTGGATTGACCATACCTAGACCCACAGCTGGGTGAGACATAAGGGTGGACACTCTTGGGGCTGAGAGGTTTGGTGAGGTTGGGTGAGCAAACGCAGACCCTTTCAAGTAATACTGCGTGGTACCCATCCCATGGGTCCCAAATCTCCAGGTTCAAGGGCACCTTCCTACATCGAAAACTTGCATGAGAAACCCAGAAGATGGTACACCATGTGATCGGGAAAGGTTTCTAAAACGCACCTCATTTCTCATCTCCTTGTGCTCGGGTTCGCCATTCCAGCCGCTTTACCAGCAATCTCCCTACTTGGAGGATCAGCACCTTTAACCTCCGGTTCCGAAAAGGTTGCAATTTGTCCTGAGGATGAACGGGAAGAGGGGGAAACCAATGAGAGACTAGATCTAGGTGTTGGGACAGGCACAGGTCACTCTATTTTCCCATCAGGAAGAAGAAATAACCACAGGCTCAGCCTGCCACCCGGAACCAGAATAGGGCTTGAAGCAATCCTGCGCTTTTGCGGCCAGCTCCCACAAAAGCGAGTTGAAAAATGGAGCTCAGGGGCACTGCAATTCACAAACCTGCAGAGTTATAAATGGTAACTCTCGTCCACAAATATACTGAGGGAAGGCAACGAAGAGGATTTGAAAGCAAGGCAGAATTGCAGGAAACAGATTTCAGGAGGTAGATTCGAATTGCCTTGAAAGCACATGAAAAGCGGCAAAACGTCGACAATGATGCCCTTGGCCAGAAAGGGCGTATGCGTTTTTTCCTGAATATATTCAGGAAAAAACGCATACGCCCTTTTTGGCCAACCAAGCAAGCTGGAAAGGCAAATCAGCGCTACAAAGAAGGCTCGCTTCCTGTCCGTCAAAAGGGCCATGCTGAAAAAAGTGTAAAAACCAGAAATGCAGGACAGGCCATGGAGAAATGGGAGCCTTGCTACGCTGATGGGCGGGTTATAAATTGCCAACAGCCACTCTGGAGAAGTGTACGGTGTGTCGTGAAACATCTAAAAAACACAGCTTAGAGAGCATAGGGCACTTCCGCTCATGGGCGTATACATTGGGAAAACTAAAAATCAGCAAGACACAGGCACCCCAAAGTTTAGGGCTGCTCTGTTGACAAGAACCTCCACTTCATTACACCTTAAATATCCAAGGAAAGAGAAAAACGTATAAAGAAGTTGTGGTCCTTATGTACAATGGAATATCACTCAGCCATGAAATCAATGTCATGAGGCTAGTAGCAGCATGATGAGTGGATTTAGGTACGACGATTCTAAGTGAAATAAGTCACACAGAAAAAGACACTTATCATAAGATATCACTTATAGAGGGAATGTAAAAACCGCTACACTTGAACTGAATTACAAAACAGAACAGAGTCACACGTTTAGAAAACACACTATGGCTGCTTAATGGGAAAGGTGAGGTGGGGTGATGCATAAAACAAGGGTTTCAAATTAGCTCAGATACCGTTCCATAAACCCAATATGTAATAGACAAGACCTACTCCTTGCTCAGTGAACTGGACTCAACACCCCCTATTCACCGCACAAGAATATATCTGACTAGTAAGAAACTTAAAACCTATGTATTGATATCTCTCTGTAAGTGAGTCAAGTGGGTGTAAAGCGGCATAAACACAGCAGTGAAAAGCAGCTAAACCCCATTATAAAAATCAATTACTTTTAAAAACCCGTGAAACAAAGACAGTGAAAGAGAGAGAAATGCTTACAAAATTCGTTCAGGGGCTCTGATGCAACCTGGATTGACCATACCTAGACCCACAGCTGGGTGAGACATAAGGGTGGACACTCTTGGGCCTGAGAGGTTTGGTGAGGTTGGGTGAGCAAACGCAGACCCTTTCAAGTAATACTGCGTGGTACCCATCCCATGGGTCCCAAATCTCCAGGTTCAAGGGCACCTTCCTACATCGAAAACTTGCATGAGAAACCCAGAAGATGGTACACCATGTAATCGGGAAAGGTTTCTAAAACGCACCTCATTTCTCATCTCCCTGTGCTCGGGTTCGCCATTCCAGCCGCTTTACCAGCAATCTCCCTACTTGGAGGATCAGCACCTTTAACCTCCGGTTCCGAAAAGGTTGCAATTTGTCCTGAGGATGAACGGGAAGAGGGGGAAACCAATGAGAGACTAGATCTAGGTGTTGGGACAGGCACAGGTCACTCTATTTTCCCATCAGGAAGAAGAAATAACCACAGGCTCAGCCTGCCACCCGGAACCAGAATAGGGCTTGAAGCAATCCTGCGCTTTTGCGGCCAGCTCCCACAAAAGCGAGTTGAAAAATGGAGCTCAGGGGCACTGCAATTCACAAACTTGCAGAGTTATAAATGGTAACTCTCGTCCACAAATATACTGAGGGAAGGCAACGAAGAGGATTTGAAAGCAAGGCAGAATTGCAGGAAACAGATTTCAGGAGGTAGATTCGAATCGCCTTGAAAGCACATGAAAAGCGGCAAAACGTCGACAATGATGCCCTTGGCCAGAAAGGGCGTATGCGTTTTTTCCTGAATATATTCAGGAAAAAACGCATACGCCCTTTTTGGCCAACCAAGCAAGCTGGAAAGGCAAATCAGCGCTACAAAGAAGGCTCGCTTCCTGTCCGTCAAAAGGGCCATGCTGAAAAAAGTGTAAAAACCAGAAATGCAGGACAGGCCATGGAGAAATGGGAGCCTTGCTACGCTGATGGGCGGGTTATAAATTGCCAACAGCCACTCTGGAGAAGTGTACGGTGTGTCGTGAAACATCTAAAAAACACAGCTTAGAGAGCATAGGGCACTTCCGCTCATGGGCGTATAAATTGGGAAAATTAAAAATCAGCAAGACACAGGCACCCCAAAGTTTAGGGCTGCTCTGTTGACAAGAACCTCCACTTCATTACACCTTAAATATCCAAGGAAAGAGAAAAACGTATAAAGAAGTTGTGGTCCTTATGTACAATGGAATATCACTCAGCCATGAAATCAATGTCATGAGGCTAGTAGCAGCATGATGAGTGGATTTAGGTACGACGATTCTAAGTGAAATAAGTCACACAGAAAAAGACACTTATCATAAGATATCACTTATAGAGGGAATGTAAAAACCGCTACACTTGAACTGAATTACAAAACAGAACAGAGTCACACGTTTAGAAAACACACTATGGCTGCTTAACGGGAAAGGTGAGGTGGGGTGATGCATAAAACAAGGGTTTCAAATTAGCTCAGATACCCTTCCATAAACCCAATATGTAATAGACAAGACCTACTCCTTGCTCAGTGAACTGGACTCAACACCCCCTATTCACCGCACAAGAATATATCTGACTAGTAAGAAACTTAAAACCTATGTATTGATATCTCTCTGTAAGTGAGTCAAGTGGGTGTAAAGCGGCATAAACACAGCAGTGAAAAGCAGCTAAACCCCATTATAAAAATCAATTACTTTTAAAAACCCGTGAAACAAAGACAGTGAAAGAGAGAGAAATGCTTACAAAATTCGTTCAGGGGCTCTGATGCAACCTGGATTGACCATACCTAGACCCACAGCTGGGTGAGACATAAGGGTGGACACTCTTGGGGCTGAGAGGTTTGGTGAGGTTGGGTGAGAAAACGCAGACCCTTTCAAGTAATACTGCGTGGTACCCATCCCATGGGTCCCAAATCTCCAGGTTCAAAGGCACCTTCCTACATCGAAAACTTGCATGAGATACCCAGAAGATGGTACACCATGTGATCGGGAAAGGTTTCTAAAACGCACCTCATTTCTCATCTCCTTGTGCTCGGGTTCGCCATTCCAGCCGCTTTTCCAGCAATCTCCCTACTTGGAGGATCAGCACCTTTAACCTCCGGTTCTGAAAAGGTTGCAATTTGTCCTGAGGATGAACGGGAAGAGGGGGAAACCAATGAGAGACTAGATCTAGGTGTTGGGACAGGCACAGGTCACTCTATTTTCCCATCAGGAAGAAGAAATAACCACAGGCTCAGCCTGCCACTCGGAACCAGAATAGGGCTTGAAGCAATCCTGCGCTTTTGCGGCCAGCTCCCACAAAAGCGAGTTGAAAAATGGAGCTCAGGGGCACTGCAATTCACAAACCTGCAGAGTTATAAATGGTAACTCTCGTCCACAAATATACTGAGGGAAGGCAACGAAGAGGATTTGAAAGCAAGGCAGAATTGCAGGAAACAGATTTCAGGAGGTAGGTTCGAATCGCCTTGAAAGCACATGAAAAGCGGCAAAACGTCGACAATGATGCCCTTGGCCAAAAAGGGCGTATGCGTTTTTTCCTGAATATATTCAGGAAAAAACACATACGCCCTTTTTGGCCAACCAAGCAAGCTGGAAAGGCAAATCAGCGCTACAAAGAAGGCTCGCTTCCTGTCTGTCAAAAGGGCCATGCTGAAAAAAGTGTAAAAACCAGAAATGCAGGACAGGCCATGGAGAAATGGGAGCCTTGCTACGCTGATGGGTGGGTTATAAATTGCCAACCGCCACTCTGGAGAAGTGTACGGTGTGTCCTGAAACATCTAAAAAACACAGCTTAGAGAGCATAGGGCACTTCCGCTCATGGGCGTATAAATTGGGAAAACTAAAAATCAGCAAGACACAGGCACCCCAAAGTTTAGCGCTGCTCTGTTGACAAGAACCTCCACTTCATTACACCTTAAATATCCAAGGAAAGAGAAAAACGTATAAAGAAGTTGTGGTCCTTATGTACAATGGAATATCACTCAGCCATGAAATCAATGTCATGAGGCTAGTAGCAGCATGATGGGTGGATTTAGGTACGACGATTCTAAGTGAAATAATTCACACAGAAAAAGACACTTATCATAAGATATCACTTATAGAGGGAATGTAAAAACCGCTACACTTGAACTGAATTACAAAACAGAACAGAGTCACACGTTTAGAAAACACACTATGGCTGCTTAACGGGAAAGGTGAGGTGGGGTGATGCATAAAACAAGGGTTTCAAATTAGCTCAGATACCCTTCCATAAACCCAATATGTAATAGACAAGACCTACTCCTTGCTCAGTGAACTGGACTCAACACCCCCTATTCACCGCACAAGAATATATCTGACTAGTAAGAAACTTAAAACCTATGTATTGATATCTCTCTGTAAGTGAGTCAAGTGGGTGTAAAGCGGCATAAACACAGCAGTGAAAAGCAGCTAAACCCCATTATAAAAATCAATTACTTTTAAAAACCCGTGAAACAAAGACAGTGAAAGAGAGAGAAATGCTTACAAAATTCGTTCAGGGGCTCTGATGCAACTGGATTGACCATACCTAGACCCACAGCTGGGTGAGACATAAGGGTGGACACTCTTGGGGCTGAGAGGTTTGGTGAGGTTGGGTGAGCAAACGCAGACCCTTTCAAGTAATACTGCGTGGTACCCATCCCATGGGTCCCAAATCTCCAGGTTCAAGGGCACCTTCCTACATCGAAAACTTGCATGAGAAACCCAGAAGATGGTACACCATGTGATCGGGAAAGGTTTCTAAAACGCACCTCATTTCTCATCTCCTTGTGCTCGGGTTCGCCATTCCAGCCGCTTTACCAGCAATCTCCCTACTTGGAGGATCAGCACCTTTAACCTCCGGTTCCGAAAAGGTTGCAATTTGTCCTGAGGATGAACGGGAAGAGGGGGAAACCAATGAGAGACTAGATCTAGGTGTTGGGACAGGCACAGGTCACTCTATTTTCCCATCAGGAAGAAGAAATAACCACAGGCTCAGCCTGCCACCCGGAACCAGAATAGGGCTTGAAGCAATCCTGCGCTTTTGCGGCCAGCTCCCACAAAAGCGAGTTGAAAAATGGAGCTCAGGGGCACTGCAATTCACAAACCTGCAGAGTTATAAATGGTAACTCTCGTCCACAAATATACTGAGGGAAGGCAACGAAGAGGATTTGAAAGCAAGGCAGAATTGCAGGAAACAGATTTCAGGAGGTAGGTTCGAATCGCCTTGAAAGCACATGAAAAGCGGCAAAACGTCGACAATGATGCCCTTGGCCAAAAAGGGCGTATGCGTTTTTTCCTGAATATATTCAGGAAAAAACACATACGCCCTTTTTGGCCAACCAAGCAAGCTGGAAAGGCAAATCAGCGCTACAAAGAAGGCTCGCTTCCTGTCTGTCAAAAGGGCCATGCTGAAAAAAGTGTAAAAACCAGAAATGCAGGACAGGCCATGGAGAAATGGGAGCCTTGCTACGCTGATGGGTGGGTTATAAATTGCCAACCGCCACTCTGGAGAAGTGTACGGTGTGTCCTGAAACATCTAAAAAACACAGCTTAGAGAGCATAGGGCACTTCCGCTCATGGGCGTATAAATTGGGAAAACTAAAAATCAGCAAGACACAGGCACCCCAAAGTTTAGCGCTGCTCTGTTGACAAGAACCTCCACTTCATTACACCTTAAATATCCAAGGAAAGAGAAAAACGTATAAAGAAGTTGTGGTCCTTATGTACAATGGAATATCACTCAGCCATGAAATCAATGTCATGAGGCTAGTAGCAGCATGATGGGTGGATTTAGGTACGACGATTCTAAGTGAAATAATTCACACAGAAAAAGACACTTATCATAAGATATCACTTATAGAGGGAATGTAAAAACCGCTACACTTGAACTGAATTACAAAACAGAACAGAGTCACACGTTTAGAAAACACACTATGGCTGCTTAACGGGAAAGGTGAGGTGGGGTGATGCATAAAACAAGGGTTTCAAATTAGCTCAGATACCGTTCCATAAACCCAATATGTAATAGACAAGACCTACTCCTTGCTCAGTGAACTGGACTCAACACCCCCTATTCACCGCACAAGAATATATCTGACTAGTAAGAAACTTAAAACCTATGTATTGATATCTCTCTGTAAGTGAGTCAAGTGGGTGTAAAGCGGCATAAACACAGCAGTGAAAAGCAGCTAAACCCCATTATAAAAATCAATTACTTTTAAAAACCCGTGAAACAAAGACAGTGAAAGAGAGAGAAATGCTTACAAAATTCGTTCAGGGGCTCTGATGCAACTGGATTGACCATACCTAGACCCACAGCTGGGTGAGACATAAGGGTGGACACTCTTGGGGCTGAGAGGTTTGGTGAGGTTGGGTGAGCAAACGCAGACCCTTTCAAGTAATACTGCGTGGTACCCATCCCATGGGTCCCAAATCTCCAGGTTCAAGGGCACCTTCCTACATCGAAAACTTGCATGAGAAACCCAGAAGATGGTACACCATGTGATCGGGAAAGGTTTCTAAAACGCACCTCATTTCTCATCTCCTTGTGCTCGGGTTCGCCATTCCAGCCGCTTTACCAGCAATCTCCCTACTTGGAGGATCAGCACCTTTAACCTCCGGTTCCGAAAAGGTTGCAATTTGTCCTGAGGATGAACGGGAAGAGGGGGAAACCAATGAGAGACTAGATCTAGGTGTTGGGACAGGCACAGGTCACTCTATTTTCCCATCAGGAAGAAGAAATAACCACAGGCTCAGCCTGCCACCCGGAACCAGAATAGGGCTTGAAGCAATCCTGCGCTTTTGCGGCCAGCTCCCACAAAAGCGAGTTGAAAAATGGAGCTCAGGGGCACTGCAATTCACAAACCTGCAGAGTTATAAATGGTAACTCTCGTCCACAAATATACTGAGGGAAGGCAACGAAGAGGATTTGAAAGCAAGGCAGAATTGCAGGAAACAGATTTCAGGAGGTAGATACGAATCGCCTTGAAAGCACATGAAAAGCGGCAAAACGTCGACAATGATGCCCTTGGCCAGAAAGGGCGTATGCGTTTTTTCCTGAATATATTCAGGAAAAAACGCATACGCCCTTTTTGGCCAACCAAGCAAGCTGGAAAGGCAAATCAGCGCTACAAAGAAGGCTCGCTTCCTGTCCGTCAAAAGGGCCATGCTGAAAAAAGTGTAAAAACCAGAAATGCAGGACAGGCCATGGAGAAATGGGAGCCTTGCTACGCTGATGGGCGGGTTATAAATTGCCAACAGCCACTCTGGAGAAGTGTACGGTGTGTCGTGAAACATCTAAAAAACACAGCTTAGAGAGCATAGGGCACTTCCGCTCATGGGCGTATAAATTGGGAAAACTAAAAATCAGCAAGACACAGGCACCCCAAAGTTTAGGGCTGCTCTGTTGACAAGAACCTCCACTTCATTACACCTTAAATATCCAAGGAAAGAGAAAAACGTATAAAGAAGTTGTGGTCCTTATGTACAATGGAATATCACTCAGCCATGAAATCAATGTCATGAGGCTAGTAGCAGCATGATGAGTGGATTTAGGTACGACGATTCTAAGTGAAATAAGTCACACAGAAAAAGACACTTATCATAAGATATCACTTATAGAGGGAATGTAAAAACCGCTACACTTGAACTGAATTACAAAACAGAACAGAGTCACACGTTTAGAAAACACACTATGGCTGCTTAATGGGAAAGGTGAGGTGGGGTGATGCATAAAACAAGGGTTTCAAATTAGCTCAGATGCTGTTCCATAAACCCCATATGTAATAGACAAGACCTACTCCTTGCTCAGTGAACTGGACTCAACACCCCCTATTCACCGCACAAGAATATATCTGACTAGTAAGAAACTTAAAACCTATGTATTGATATCTCTCTGTAAGTGAGTCAAGTGGGTGTAAAGCGGCATAAACACAGCAGTGAAAAGCAGCTAAACCCCATTATAAAAATCAATTACTTTTAAAAACCCGTGAAACAAAGACAGTGAAAGAGAGAGAAATGCTTACAAAATTCGTTCAGGGGCTGTGATGCAACCTGGATTGACCATACCTAGACCCACAGCTGGGTGAGACATAAGGGTGGACACTCTTGGGGCTGAGAGGTTTGGTGAGGTTGGGTGAGCAAACGCAGACCCTTTCAAGTAATACTGCGTGGTACCCATCCCATGGGTCCCAAATCTCCAGGTTCAAGGGCACCTTCCTACATCGAAAACTTGCATGAGAAACCCAGAAGATGGTACACCATGTGATCGGGAAAGGTTTCTAAAACGCACCTCATTTCTCATCTCCTTGTGCTCGGGTTCGCCATTCCAGCCGCTTTACCAGCAATCTCCCTACTTGAAGGATCAGCACCTTTAACCTCCGGTTCCGAAAAGGTTGCAATTTGTCCTGAGGATGAACGGGAAGAGGGGGAAACCAATGAGAGACTAGATCTAGGTGTTGGGACAGGCACAGGTCACTCTATTTTCCCATCAGGAAGAAGAAATAACCACTGGCTCAGCCTGCCACCCGGAACCAGAATAGGGCTTGAAGCAATCCTGCGCTTTTGCGGCCAGCTCCCACAAAAGTGAGTTGAAAAATGGAGCTCAGGGGCACTGCAATTCACAAACCTGCAGAGTTATAAATGGTAACTCTCGTCCACAAATATACTGAGGGAAGGCAACGAAGAGGATTTGAAAGCAAGGCAGAATTGCAGGAAACAGATTTCAGGAGGTAGGTTCGAATCGCCTTGAAAGCACATGAAAAGCGGCAAAACGTCGACAATGATGCCCTTGGCCAAAAAGGGCGTATGCGTTTTTTCCTGAATATATTCAGGAAAAAACGCATACGCCCTTTGTGGCCAACCAAGCAAGCTGGAAAGGCAAATCAGCGCTACAAGGAAGGCTCGCTTCCTGTCCGTCACAAGGGCCATGCTGAAAAAAGTGTAAAAACCAGAAATGCAGGACAGGCCATGGAGAAATGGGAGCCTTGCTACGCTGATGGGCGGGTTATAAATTGCCAACAGCCACTCTGGAGAAGTGTACGGTGTGTCGTGAAACATCTAAAAAACACAGCTTAGAGAGCATAGGGCACTTCCGCTCATGGGCGTATAAATTGGGAAAACTAAAAATCAGCAAGACACAGGCACCCCAAAGTTTAGGGCTGCTCTGTTGACAAGAACCTCCACTTCATTACACCTTAAATATCCAAGGAAAGAGAAAAACGTATAAAGAAGTTGTGGTCCTTATGTACAATGGAATATCACTCAGCCATGAAATCAATGTCATGAGGCTAGTAGCAGCATGATGAGTGGATTTAGGTACGACGATTCTAAGTGAAATAAGTCACACAGAAAAAGACACTTATCATAAGATATCACTTATAGAGGGAATGTAAAAACCGCTACACTTGAACTGAATTACAAAACAGAACAGAGTCACACGTTTAGAAAACACACTATGGCTGCTTAATGGGAAAGGTGAGGTGGGGTGATGCATAAAACAAGGGTTTCAAATTAGCTCAGATACTGTTCCATAAACCCCATATGTAATAGACAAGACCTACTCCTTGCTCAGTGAACTGGACTCAACACCCCCTATTCACCGCACAAGAATATATCTGACTAGTAAGAAACTTAAAACCTATGTATTGATATCTCTCTGTAAGTGAGTCAAGTGGGTGTAAAGCGGCATAAACACAGCAGTGAAAAGCAGCTAAACCCCATTATAAAAATCAATTACTTTTAAAAACCCGTGAAACAAAGACAGTGAAAGAGAGAGAAATGCTTACAAAATTCGTTCAGGGGCTGTGATGCAACCTGGATTGACCATACCTAGACCCACAGCTGGGTGAGACATAAGGGTGGACACTCTTGGGGCTGAGAGGTTTGGTGAGGTTGGGTGAGCAAACGCAGACCCTTTCAAGTAATACTGCGTGGTACCCATCCCATGGGTCCCAAATCTCCAGGTTCAAGGGCACCTTCCTACATCGAAAACTTGCATGAGAAACCCAGAAGATGGTACACCATGTGATCGGGAAAGGTTTCTAAAACGCACCTCATTTCTCATCTCCTTGTGCTCGGGTTCGCCATTCCAGCCGCTTTACCAGCAATCTCCCTACTTGGAGGATCAGCACCTTTAACCTCCGGTTCCGAAAAGGTTGCAATTTGTCCTGAGGATGAACGGGAAGAGGGGGAAACCAATGAGAGACTAGATCTAGGTGTTGGGACAGGCACAGGTCACTCTATTTTCCCATCAGGAAGAAGAAATAACCACAGGCTCAGCCTGCCACCCGGAACCAGAATAGGGCTTGAAGCAATCCTGCGCTTTTGCGGCCAGCTCCCACAAAAGCGAGTTGAAAAATGGAGCTCAGGGGCACTGCAATTCACAAACCTGCAGAGTTATAAATGGTAACTCTCGTCCACAAATATACTGAGGGAAGGCAACGAAGAGGATTTGAAAGCAAGGCAGAATTGCAGGAAACAGATTTCAGGAGGTAGGTTCGAATCGCCTTGAAAGCACATGAAAAGCGGCAAAACGTCGACAATGATGCCCTTGGCCAAAAAGGGCGTATGCGTTTTTTCCTGAATATATTCAGGAAAAAACACATACGCCCTTTTTGGCCAACCAAGCAAGCTGGAAAGGCAAATCAGCGCTACAAAGAAGGCTCGCTTCCTGTCTGTCAAAAGGGCCATGCTGAAAAAAGTGTAAAAACCAGAAATGCAGGACAGGCCATGGAGAAATGGGAGCCTTGCTACGCTGATGGGTGGGTTATAAATTGCCAACCGCCACTCTGGAGAAGTGTACGGTGTGTCCTGAAACATCTAAAAAACACAGCTTAGAGAGCATAGGGCACTTCCGCTCATGGGCGTATAAATTGGGAAAACTAAAAATCAGCAAGACACAGGCACCCCAAAGTTTAGCGCTGCTCTGTTGACAAGAACCTCCACTTCATTACACCTTAAATATCCAAGGAAAGAGAAAAACGTATAAAGAAGTTGTGGTCCTTATGTACAATGGAATATCACTCAGCCATGAAATCAATGTCATGAGGCTAGTAGCAGCATGATGGGTGGATTTAGGTACGACGATTCTAAGTGAAATAATTCACACAGAAAAAGACACTTATCATAAGATATCACTTATAGAGGGAATGTAAAAACCGCTACACTTGAACTGAATTACAAAACAGAACAGAGTCACACGTTTAGAAAACACACTATGGCTGCTTAACGGGAAAGGTGAGGTGGGGTGATGCATAAAACAAGGGTTTCAAATTAGCTCAGATACCCTTCCATAAACCCAATATGTAATAGACAAGACCTACTCCTTGCTCAGTGAACTGGACTCAACACCCCCTATTCACCGCACAAGAATATATCTGACTAGTAAGAAACTTAAAACCTATGTATTGATATCTCTCTGTAAGTGAGTCAAGTGGGTGTAAAGCGGCATAAACACAGCAGTGAAAAGCAGCTAAACCCCATTATAAAAATCAATTACTTTTAAAAACCCGTGAAACAAAGACAGTGAAAGAGAGAGAAATGCTTACAAAATTCGTTCAGGGGCTCTGATGCAACTGGATTGACCATACCTAGACCCACAGCTGGGTGAGACATAAGGGTGGACACTCTTGGGGCTGAGAGGTTTGGTGAGGTTGGGTGAGCAAACGCAGACCCTTTCAAGTAATACTGCGTAGTACCCATCCCATGGGTCCCAAATCTCCAGGTTCAAGGGCACCTTCCTACATCGAAAACTTGCATGAGAAACCCAGAAGATGGTACACCATGTGATCGGGAAAGGTTTCTAAAACGCACCTCATTTCTCATCTCCTTGTGCTCGGGTTCGCCATTCCAGCCGCTTTACCAGCAATCTCCCTACTTGGAGGATCAGCACCTTTAACCTCCGGTTCCGAAAAGGTTGCAATTTGTCCTGAGGATGAACGGGAAGAGGGGGAAACCAATGAGAGACTAGATCTAGGTGTTGGGACAGGCACAGGTCACTCTATTTTCCCATCAGGAAGAAGAAATAACCACAGGCTCAGCCTGCCACCCGGAACCAGAATAGGGCTTGAAGCAATCCTGCGCTTTTGCGGCCAGCTCCCACAAAAGCGAGTTGAAAAATGGAGCTCAGGGGCACTGCAATTCACAAACCTGCAGAGTTATAAATGGTAACTCTCGTCCACAAATATACTGAGGGAAGGCAACGAAGAGGATTTGAAAGCAAGGCAGAATTGCAGGAAACAGATTTCAGGAGGTAGATACGAATCGCCTTGAAAGCACATGAAAAGCGGCAAAACGTCGACAATGATGCCCTTGGCCAGAAAGGGCGTATGCGTTTTTTCCTGAATATATTCAGGAAAAAACGCATACGCCCTTTTTGGCCAACCAAGCAAGCTGGAAAGGCAAATCAGCGCTACAAAGAAGGCTCGCTTCCTGTCCGTCAAAAGGGCCATGCTGAAAAAAGTGTAAAAACCAGAAATGCAGGACAGGCCATGGAGAAATGGGAGCCTTGCTACGCTGATGGGCGGGTTATAAATTGCCAACAGCCACTCTGGAGAAGTGTACGGTGTGTCGTGAAACATCTAAAAAACACAGCTTAGAGAGCATAGGGCACTTCCGCTCATGGGCGTATAAATTGGGAAAACTAAAAATCAGCAAGACACAGGCACCCCAAAGTTTAGGGCTGCTCTGTTGACAAGAACCTCCACTTCATTACACCTTAAATATCCAAGGAAAGAGAAAAACGTATAAAGAAGTTGTGGTCCTTATGTACAATGGAATATCACTCAGCCATGAAATCAATGTCATGAGGCTAGTAGCAGCATGATGAGTGGATTTAGGTACGACGATTCTAAGTGAAATAAGTCACACAGAAAAAGACACTTATCATAAGATATCACTTATAGAGGGAATGTAAAAACCGCTACACTTGAACTGAATTACAAAACAGAACAGAGTCACACGTTTAGAAAACACACTATGGCTGCTTAATGGGAAAGGTGAGGTGGGGTGATGCATAAAACAAGGGTTTCAAATTAGCTCAGATACTGTTCCATAAACCCCATATGTAATAGACAAGACCTACTCCTTGCTCAGTGAACTGGACTCAACACCCCCTATTCACCGCACAAGAATATATCTGACTAGTAAGAAACTTAAAACCTATGTATTGATATCTCTCTGTAAGTGAGTCAAGTGGGTGTAAAGCGGCATAAACACAGCAGTGAAAAGCAGCTAAACCCCATTATAAAAATCAATTACTTTTAAAAACCCGTGAAACAAAGACAGTGAAAGAGAGAGAAATGCTTACAAAATTCGTTCAGGGGCTGTGATGCAACCTGGATTGACCATACCTAGACCCACAGCTGGGTGAGACATAAGGGTGGACACTCTTGGGGCTGAGAGGTTTGGTGAGGTTGGGTGAGCAAACGCAGACCCTTTCAAGTAATACTGCGTGGTACCCATCCCATGGGTCCCAAATCTCCAGGTTCAAGGGCACCTTCCTACATCGAAAACTTGCATGAGAAACCCAGAAGATGGTACACCATGTGATCGGGAAAGGTTTCTAAAACGCACCTCATTTCTCATCTCCTTGTGCTCGGGTTCGCCATTCCAGCCGCTTTACCAGCAATCTCCCTACTTGAAGGATCAGCACCTTTAACCTCCGGTTCCGAAAAGGTTGCAATTTGTCCTGAGGATGAACGGGAAGAGGGGGAAACCAATGAGAGACTAGATCTAGGTGTTGGGACAGGCACAGGTCACTGTATTTTCCCATCAGGAAGAAGAAATAACCACTGGCTCAGCCTGCCACCCGGAACCAGAATAGGGCTTGAAGCAATCCTGCGCTTTTGCGGCCAGCTCCCACAAAAGTGAGTTGAAAAATGGAGCTCAGGGGCACTGCAATTCACAAACCTGCAGAGTTATAAATGGTAACTCTCGTCCACAAATATACTGAGGGAAGGCAACGAAGAGGATTTGAAAGCAAGGCAGAATTGCAGGAAACAGATTTCAGGAGGTAGGTTCGAATCGCCTTGAAAGCACATGAAAAGCGGCAAAACGTCGACAATGATGCCCTTGGCCAAAAAGGGCGTATGCGTTTTTTCCTGAATATATTCAGGAAAAAACGCATACGCCCTTTGTGGCCAACCAAGCAAGCTGGAAAGGTAAATCAGCGCTACAAGGAAGGCTCGCTTCCTGTCCGTCACAAGGGCCATGCTGAAAAAAGTGTAAAAACCAGAAATGCAGGACAGGCCATGGAGAAATGGGAGCCTTGCTACGCTGATGGGCGGGTTATAAATTGCCAACAGCCACTCTGGAGAAGTGTACGGTGTGTCGTGAAACATCTAAAAAACACAGCTTAGAGAGCATAGGGCACTTCCGCTCATGGGCGTATAAATTGGGAAAACTAAAAATCAGCAAGACACAGGCACCCCAAAGTTTAGGGCTGCTCTGTTGACAAGAACCTCCACTTCATTACACCTTAAATATCCAAGGAAAGAGAAAAACGTATAAAGAAGTTGTGGTCCTTATGTACAATGGAATATCACTCAGCCATGAAATCAATGTCATGAGGCTAGTAGCAGCATGATGAGTGGATTTAGGTACGACGATTCTAAGTGAAATAAGTCACACAGAAAAAGACACTTATCATAAGATATCACTTATAGAGGGAATGTAAAAACCGCTACACTTGAACTGAATTACAAAACAGAACAGAGTCACACGTTTAGAAAACACACTATGGCTGCTTAATGGGAAAGGTGAGGTGGGGTGATGCATAAAACAAGGGTTTCAAATTAGCTCAGATACTGTTCCATAAACCCCATATGTAATAGACAAGACCTACTCCTTGCTCAGTGAACTGGACTCAACACCCCCTATTCACCGCACAAGAATATATCTGACTAGTAAGAAACTTAAAACCTATGTATTGATATCTCTCTGTAAGTGAGTCAAGTGGGTGTAAAGCGGCATAAACACAGCAGTGAAAAGCAGCTAAACCCCATTATAAAAATCAATTACTTTTAAAAACCCGTGAAACAAAGACAGTGAAAGAGAGAGAAATGCTTACAAAATTCGTTCAGGGGCTCTGATGCAACCTGGATTGACCATACCTAGACCCACAGCTGGGTGAGTCATAAGGGTGGACACTCTTGGGCCTGAGAGGTTTGGTGAGGTTGGGTGAGCAAACGCAGACCCTTTCAAGTAATACTGCGTGGTACCCATCCCATGGGTCCCAAATCTCCAGGTTCAAGGGCACCTTCCTACATCGAAAACTTGCATGAGAAACCCAGAAGATGGTACACCATGTGATCGGGAAAGGTTTCTAAAACGCACCTCATTTCTCATCTCCTTGTGCTCGGGTTCGCCATTCCAGCCGCTTTACCAGCAATCTCCCTACTTGGAGGATCAGCACCTTTAACCTCCGGTTCCGAAAAGGTTGCAATTTGTCCTGAGGATGAACGGGAAGAGGGGGAAACCAATGAGAGACTAGATCTAGGTGTTGGGACAGGCACAGGTCACTCTATTTTCCCATCAGGAAGAAGAAATAACCACAGGCTCAGCCTGCCACCCGGAACCAGAATAGGGCTTGAAGCAATCCTGCGCTTTTGCGGCCAGCTCCCACAAAAGCGAGTTGAAAAATGGAGCTCAGGGGCACTGCAATTCACAAACTTGCAGAGTTATAAATGGTAACTCTCGTCCACAAATATACTGAGGGAAGGCAACGAAGAGGATTTGAAAGCAAGGCAGAATTGCAGGAAACAGATTTCAGGAGGTAGATTCGAATCGCCTTGAAAGCACATGAAAAGCGGCAAAACGTCGACAATGATGCCCTTGGCCAGAAAGGGCGTATGCGTTTTTTCCTGAATATATTCAGGAAAAAACGCATACGCCCTTTTTGGCCAACCAAGCAAGCTGGAAAGGCAAATCAGCGCTACAAAGAAGGCTCGCTTCCTGTCCGTCAAAAGGGCCATGCTGAAAAAAGTGTAAAAACCAGAAATGCAGGACAGGCCATGGAGAAATGGGAGCCTTGCTACGCTGATGGGCGGGTTATAAATTGCCAACAGCCACTCTGGAGAAGTGTACGGTGTGTCCTGAAACATCTAAAAAACACAGCTTAGAGAGCATAGGGCACTTCCGCTCATGGGCGTATAAATTGGGAAAACTAAAAATCAGCAAGACACAGGCACCCCAAAGTTTAGGGCTGCTCTGTTGACAAGAACCTCCACTTCATTACACCTTAAATATCCAAGGAAAGAGAAAAACGTATAAAGAAGTTGTGGTCCTTATGTACAATGGAATATCACTCAGCCATGAAATCAATGTCATGAGGCTAGTAGCAGCATGATGAGTGGATTTAGGTACGACGATTCTAAGTGAAATAAGTCACACAGAAAAAGACACTTATCATAAGATATCACTTATAGAGGGAATGTAAAAACCGCTACACTTGAACTGAATTACAAAACAGAACAGAGTCACACGTTTAGAAAACACACTATGGCTGCTTAACGGGAAAGGTGAGGTGGGGTGATGCATAAAACAAGGGTTTCAAATTAGCTCAGATACCCTTCCATAAACCCAATATGTAATAGACAAGACCTACTCCTTGCTCAGTGAACTGGACTCAACACCCCCTATTCACCGCACAAGAATATATCTGACTAGTAAGAAACTTAAAACCTATGTATTGATATCTCTCTGTAAGTGAGTCAAGTGGGTGTAAAGCGGCATAAACACAGCAGTGAAAAGCAGCTAAACCCCATTATAAAAATCAATTACTTTTAAAAACCCGTGAAACAAAGACAGTGAAAGAGAGAGAAATGCTTACAAAATTCGTTCAGGGGCTCTGATGCAACCTGGATTGACCATACCTAGACCCACAGCTGGGTGAGACATAAGGGTGGACACTCTTGGGGCTGAGAGGTTTGGTGAGGTTGGGTGAGAAAACGCAGACCCTTTCAAGTAATACTGCGTGGTACCCATCCCATGGGTCCCAAATCTCCAGGTTCAAGGGCACCTTCCTACATCGAAAACTTGCATGAGAAACCCAGAAGATGGTACACCATGTGATCGGGAAAGGTTTCTAAAACGCACCTCATTTCTCATCTCCTTGTGCTCGGGTTCGCCATTCCAGCCGCTTTACCAGCAATCTCCCTACTTGGAGGATCAGCACCTTTAACCTCCGGTTCTGAAAAGGTTGCAATTTGTCCTGAGGATGAACGGGAAGAGGGGGAAACCAATCAGAGACTAGATCTAGGTGTTGGGACAAGCACAGGTCACTCTATTTTCCCATCAGGAAGAAGAAATAACCACAGGCTCAGCCTGCCACCCGGAACCAGAATAGGGCTTGAAGCAATCCTGCGATTTTGCGGCCAGCTCACACAAAAGCGAGTTGAAAAATGGAGCTCAGGGGCACTGCAATTCACAAACCTGCAGAGTTATAAATGGTAACTCTCGTCCACAAATATACTGAGGGAAGGCAACGAAGAGGATTTGAAAGCAAGGCAGAATTGCAGGAAACAGATTTCAGGAGGTAGATACGAATCGCCTTGAAAGCACATGAAAAGCGGCAAAACGTCGACAATGATGCCCTTGGCCAGAAAGGGCGTATGCGTTTTTTCCTGAATATATTCAGGAAAAAACGCATACGCCCTTTTTGGCCAACCAAGCAAGCTGGAAAGGCAAATCAGCGCTACAAAGAAGGCTCGCTTCCTGTCCGTCAAAAGGGCCATGCTGAAAAAAGTGTAAAAACCAGAAATGCAGGACAGGCCATGGAGAAATGGGAGCCTTGCTACGCTGATGGGCGGGTTATAAATTGCCAACAGCCACTCTGGAGAAGTGTACGGTGTGTCGTGAAACATCTAAAAAACACAGCTTAGAGAGCATAGGGCACTTCCGCTCATGGGCGTATAAATTGGGAAAACTAAAAATCAGCAAGACACAGGCACCCCAAAGTTTAGGGCTGCTCTGTTGACAAGAACCTCCACTTCATTACACCTTAAATATCCAAGGAAAGAGAAAAACGTATAAAGAAGTTGTGGTCCTTATGTACAATGGAATATCACTCAGCCATGAAATCAATGTCATGAGGCTAGTAGCAGCATGATGAGTGGATTTAGGTACGACGATTCTAAGTGAAATAAGTCACACAGAAAAAGACACTTATCATAAGATATCACTTATAGAGGGAATGTAAAAACCGCTACACTTGAACTGAATTACAAAACAGAACAGAGTCACACGTTTAGAAAACACACTATGGCTGCTTAATGGGAAAGGTGAGGTGGGGTGATGCATAAAACAAGGGTTTCAAATTAGCTCAGATACTGTTCCATAAACCCCATATGTAATAGACAAGACCTACTCCTTGCTCAGTGAACTGGACTCAACACCCCCTATTCACCGCACAAGAATATATCTGACTAGTAAGAAACTTAAAACCTATGTATTGATATCTCTCTGTAAGTGAGTCAAGTGGGTGTAAAGCGGCATAAACACAGCAGTGAAAAGCAGCTTAACCCCATTATAAAAATCAATTACTTTTAAAAACCCGTGAAACAAAGACAGTGAAAGAGAGAGAAATGCTTACAAAATTCGTTCAGGGGCTGTGATGCAACCTGGATTGACCATACCTAGACCCACAGCTGGGTGAGACATAAGGGTGGACACTCTTGGGCCTGAGAGGTTTGGTGAGGTTGGGTGAGCAAACGCAGACCCTTTCAAGTAATACTGCGTGGTACCCATCCCATGGGTCCCAAATCTCCAGGTTCAAGGGCACCTTCCTACATCGAAAACTTGCATGAGAAACCCAGAAGATGGTACACCATGTGATCGGGAAAGGTTTCTAAAACGCACCTCATTTCTCATCTCCTTGTGCTCGGGTTCGCCATTCCAGCCGCTTTACCAGCAATCTCCCTACTTGAAGGATCAGCACCTTTAACCTCCGGTTCCGAAAAGGTTGCAATTTGTCCTGAGGATGAACGGGAAGAGGGGGAAACCAATGAGAGACTAGATCTAGGTGTTGGGACAGGCACAGGTCACTCTATTTTCCCATCAGGAAGAAGAAATAACCACTGGCTCAGCCTGCCACCCGGAACCAGAATAGGGCTTGAAGCAATCCTGCGCTTTTGCGGCCAGCTCCCACAAAAGTGAGTTGAAAAATGGAGCTCAGGGGCACTGCAATTCACAAACCTGCAGAGTTATAAATGGTAACTCTCGTCCACAAATATACTGAGGGAAGGCAACGAAGAGGATTTGAAAGCAAGGCAGAATTGCAGGAAACAGATTTCAGGAGGTAGGTTCGAATCGCCTTGAAAGCACATGAAAAGCGGCAAAACGTCGACAATGATGCCCTTGGCCAAAAAGGGCGTATGCGTTTTTTCCTGAATATATTCAGGAAAAAACGCATACGCCCTTTTTGGCCAACCAAGCAAGCTGGAAAGGCAAATCAGCGCTACAAGGAAGGCTCGCTTCCTGTCCGTCACAAGGGCCATGCTGAAAAAAGTGTAAAAACCAGAAATGCAGGACAGGCCATGGAGAAATGGGAGCCTTGCTACGCTGATGGGCGGGTTATAAATTGCCAACAGCCACTCTGGAGAAGTGTACGGTGTGTCCTGAAACATCTAAAAAACACAGCTTAGAGAGCATAGGGCACTTCCGCTCATGGGCGTATAAATTGGGAAAACTAAAAATCAGCAAGACACAGGCACCCCAAAGTTTAGGGCTGCTCTGTTGACAAGAACCTCCACTTCATTACACCTTAAATATCCAAGGAAAGAGAAAAACGTATAAAGAAGTTGTGGTCCTTATGTACAATGGAATATCACTCAGCCATGAAATCAATGTCATGAGGCTAGTAGCAGCATGATGAGTGGATTTAGGTACGACGATTCTAAGTGAAATAAGTCACACAGAAAAAGACACTTATCATAAGATATCACTTATAGAGGGAATGTAAAAACCGCTACACTTGAACTGAATTACAAAACAGAACAGAGTCACACGTTTAGAAAACACACTATGGCTGCTTAACGGGAAAGGTGAGGTGGGGTGATGCATAAAACAAGGGTTTCAAATTAGCTCAGATACCGTTCCATAAACCCAATATGTAATAGACAAGACCTACTCCTTGCTCAGTGAACTGGACTCAACACCCCCTATTCACCGCACAAGAATATATCTGACTAGTAAGAAACTTAAAACCTATGTATTGATATCTCTCTGTAAGTGAGTCAAGTGGGTGTAAAGCGGCATAAACACAGCAGTGAAAAGCAGCTAAACCCCATTATAAAAATCAATTACTTTTAAAAACCCGTGAAACAAAGACAGTGAAAGAGAGAGAAATGCTTACAAAATTCGTTCAGGGGCTCTGATGCAACCTGGATTGACCATACCTAGACCCACAGCTGGGTGAGACATAAGGGTGGACACTCTTGGGCCTGAGAGGTTTGGTGAGGTTGGGTGAGCAAACGCAGACCCTTTCAAGTAATACTGCGTGGTACCCATCCCATGGGTCCCAAATCTCCAGGTTCAAGGGCACCTTCCTACATCGAAAACTTGCATGAGAAACCCAGAAGATGGTACACCATGTGATCGGGAAAGGTTTCTAAAACGCACCTCATTTCTCATCTCCTTGTGCTCGGGTTCGCCATTCCAGCCGCTTTACCAGCAATCTCCCTACTTGAAGGATCAGCACCTTTAACCTCTGGTTCCGAAAAGGTTGCAATTTGTCCTGAGGATGAACGGGAAGAGGGGGAAACCAATGAGAGACTAGATCTAGGTGTTGGGACAGGCACAGGTCACTCTATTTTCCCATCAGGAAGAAGAAATAACCACTGGCTCAGCCTGCCACCCGGAACCAGAATAGGGCTTGAAGCAATCCTGCGCTTTTGCGGCCAGCTCCCACAAAAGTGAGTTGAAAAATGGAGCTCAGGGGCACTGCAATTCACAAACCTGCAGAGTTATAAATGGTAACTCTCGTCCACAAATATACTGAGGGAAGGCAACGAAGAGGATTTGAAAGCAAGGCAGAATTGCAGGAAACAGATTTCAGGAGGTAGGTTCGAATCGCCTTGAAAGCACATGAAAAGCGGCAAAACATCGACAATGATGCCCTTGGCCAAAAAGGGCGTATGCGTTTTTTCCTGAATATATTCAGGAAAAAACGCATACGCCCTTTTTGGCCAACCAAGCAAGCTGGAAAGGCAAATCAGCGCTACAAGGAAGGCTCGCTTCCTGTCCGTCACAAGGGCCATGCTGAAAAAAGTGTAAAAACCAGAAATGCAGGACAGGCCATGGAGAAATGGGAGCCTTGCTACGCTGATGGGCGGGTTATAAATTGCCAACAGCCACTCTGGAGAAGTGTACGGTGTGTCCTGAAACATCTAAAAAACACAGCTTAGAGAGCATAGGGCACTTCCGCTCATGGGCGTATAAATTGGGAAAACTAAAAATCAGCAAGACACAGGCACCCCAAAGTTTAGGGCTGCTCTGTTGACAAGAACCTCCACTTCATTACACCTTAAATATCCAAGGAAAGAGAAAAATGTATAAAGAAGTTGTGGTCCTTATGTACAATGGAATATCACTCAGCCATGAAATCAATGTCATGAGGCTAGTAGCAGCATGATGGGTGGATTTAGGTACGACGATTCTAAGTGAAATAAGTCACACAGAAAAAGACACTTATCATAAGATATCACTTATAGAGGGAATGTAAAAACCGCTACACTTGAACTGAATTACAAAACAGAACAGAGTCACACGTTTAGAAAACACACTATGGCTGCTTAACGGGAAAGGTGAGGTGGGGTGATGCATAAAACAAGGGTTTCAAATTAGCTCAGATACCGTTCCATAAACCCAATATGTAATAGACAAGACCTACTCCTTGCTCA